>NW_026907172.1:0-91616 GCF_033978795.1 Nerophis ophidion | reverse complement strand
AAGGAGGAAAAAGTGCCAAATTGTTTAAAAATCCTACCCAGGATGGAGTTCCACAAGCCCCGCAGCGAGCTGCACGAGCCGCAGGAACACCGGGAATGACCAAAAGGCACCCAGAAGTGAACCAGCGAAAGTGGGGGAAAATGGAGGAAAAGGAGGAAAAAGTACCAAATTGTTTAAAAATCCTACCAGGATGGAGTTCCACAAGTCCCGCAAAGAGCTGCACAAGCCGCAGGAACACCGGGAATGACCAAAAGATACCCAGGAGTGAACCAGCGAAAGTGGGGGACAATTTGAGAAAAAGTTGAAAAAGGTCCGAAATTGATTAAAAATCCTACCAGGATGGAGTTCCAGAAGTCCCGCAGCGAGCTGCACGAGCCGCAGGAACACCGGGAATGACCAAAAGGCACCCAGAAGTGAACCATCAAAAGTGGGGGACAATTTGAGAAAAAGTTGGAAAAAGGTCCGAAATTGATTAAAAATCCTACCCAGGATGGAGTTCCAGAAGCCCCGCAGCGAGCTGCACGAGCCGCAGGAACACCGGGAATGACCAAAAGGCACCCAGAAGTGAACCAGCGAAAGTGGGGGACAATTTGAGAAAAGTTGGAAAAAGGTCCGAAATTGATTAAAAATCCTACCCAGGATGGAGTTCCAGAAGCCCCGCAGCGAGCTGCACGAGCCGCGGGAACACCGGAAATGACCAAAAGATACCCAGGAGTGAACCAGCCAAAGTGGGGGACAATTTGAGAAAAAGTTGGAAAAAGGTCCGAAATTGATTAAAAATCCTACCCAGGATGGAGTTCCACAAGTCCCGCAGCGAGCTGCACGAGCCGCAGGAACACCGGGAATGACCAAAAGGCACCCAGAAGTGAACCAGCGAAAGTGGGGAAAAATGGAGGAAAAGGAGGAGAAAGTACCAATTGTTTAAAAATCCTACCCAGGATGGAGTTCCACAAGTCCCGCAGCGAGCTGCACGAGCTGCAGGAACACCGGGAATGACCGAAAGGCACCCAGAAGTGAACCAGCGAAAGTGGGGGAAAAATGGAGGAAAAGGAGGAAAAGTACCAAATTGTTTAAAAATCCTACCCAGGATGGAGTTCCAGAAGTCCCGCAGCGAGCTGCACGAGCCGCAGGAACACCGGAATGACCAAAAGGCACCCAGAAGTGAACCAGCGAAAGTGGGGGAAAAATGGAGGAAAAGGAGGAAAAAGTACCATATTGTTTGAAAATCCTACCCAGGATGGAGTTCCAGAAGCCCCGCAGCGAGCTGCACGAGCCGCAGGAACACCGGGAATGACCAAAAGGCACCCAGAAGTGAACCAGCGAAAGTGGGGGAAAAATGGAGGAAAAGGAGGAAAAAGTACCAAATTGTTTAAAAATCCTACCCAGGATGGAGTTCCACAAGTCCCGCAGCGAGCTGCACGAGCCGCAGGAACACCGGGAATGACCAAAAGGCACCAGAAGTGAACCAGCGAAAGTGGGGGAAAAATGGAGGAAAAGGAGGAAAAAGTACCAAATTGTTTAAAAATCCTACCCAGGATGGAGTTCCACAAGTCCCGCAGCGAGCTGCACGAGCCGCAGGAACACCGGAATGACCAAAAGGCACCCAGAAGTGAACCAGCGAAAGTGGGGGAAAAATGGAGGAAAAGGAGGAAAAAGTACCAAATTGTTTAAAAATCCTACCCAGGATGGAGTTCCACAAGTCCCGCAGCGAGCTGCACGAGCCGCAGGAACACCGGGAATGACCAAAAGGCACCCAGAAGTGAACCAGCGAAAGTGGGGGAAAAATGGAGGAAAAGGAGGAAAAAGTACCAAATTGTTTAAAAATCCTACCCAGGATGGAGTTCCACAAGCCCCGCAGCGAGCTGCGCGAGCCGTGGGAACACCGGGAATGACCAAAAGGCACCCAGAAGTGAACCAGCGAAAGTGGGGGAAAATGGAGGAAAAGGAGGAAAAAGTGCCAAATTGTTTAAAAATCCTACCCAGGATGGAGTTCCAGAAGTCCCGCAGCGAGCTGCACGAGCCGCAGGAACACCGGGAATGACCAAAAGGCACCCAGAAGTGAACCAGCGAAAGTGGGGGAAAAATGGAGGAAAAGGAGGAAAAAGTGCCAAATTGTTTAAAAATCCTACCCAGATGGAGTTCCAGAAGACCCGCAGAGAGCTGCGCGAGCTCCGGGACCCCCTGGAATGACCAAAAGATACCCAGGAGTGAACCATCAAAAGTGGGGGACAATTTGAGAAAAAGTTGGAAAAAGGTCCGAAATTGTTTAAAAATCCTACCCAGGATGGAGTTCCAGAAGCCCCGCAGCGAGCTGCACGAGCCGCAGGAACACCGGGAATGACCAAAAGGCACCCAGAAGTGAACCAGCGAAAGTGGGGGGACAATTTGAGAAAAAGTTGGAAAAAGTGCCAAATTGTTTAAAAATCCTACCCAGGATGGAGTTCCACAAGTCCCGCAAAGAGCTGCACGAGCCGCAGGAACACCGGGAATGACCAAAAGGCACCCAGAAGTGAACCATCAAAAGTGGGGGACAATTTGAGAAAAAGTTGGAAAAAGGTCCGAAATTGATTAAAAATCCTACCCAGGATGGAGTTCCAGAAGCCCCGCAGCGAGCTGCACGAGACGCAGGAACACCGGGAATGACCAAAAGGCACCCAGAAGTGAACCATCAAAAGTGGGGGACAATTTGAGAAAAAGTTGGAAAAAGGTCCGAAATTGATTAAAAATCCTACCCAGGATGGAGTTCCAGAAGCCCCGCAGCGAGCTGCACGAGCCGCAGGAACACCGAGAATGACCAAAAGATACCCAGGAGTGAACCAGCCAAAGTGGGGGACAATTTGAGAAAAAGTTGGAAAAAGGTCCGAAATTGATTAAAAATCCTACCCAGGATGGAGTTCCAGAAGCCCCGCAGCGAGCTGCACGAGCCGCAGGAACACCGGGAATGACCAAAAGGCACCCAGAAGTGAACCAGCGAAAGTGGGGGACAATTTGAGAAAAAGTTGGAAAAAGTGCCAAATTGTTTAAAAATCCTACCCAGGATGGAGTTCCACAAGTCCCGCAAAGAGCTGCACGAGCCGCAGGAACACCGGGAATGACCAAAAGGCACCCAGAAGTGAACCATCAAAAGTGGGGGACAATTTGAGAAAAAGTTGGAAAAAGGTCCGAAATTGATTAAAAATCCTACCCAGGATGGAGTTCCAGAAGCCCCGCAGCGAGCTGCACGAGACGCAGGAACACCGGGAATGACCAAAAGGCACCCAGAAGTGAACCATCAAAAGTGGGGGACAATTTGAGAAAAGTTGGAAAAAGGTCCGAAATTGATTAAAAATCCTACCCAGGATGGAGTTCCAGAAGCCCCGCAGCGAGCTGCACGAGCCGCAGGAACACCGAGAATGACCAAAAGATACCCAGGAGTGAACCAGCCAAAGTGGGGGACAATTTGAGAAAAAGTTGGAAAAAGGTCCGAAATTGATTAAAAATCCTACCCAGGATGGAGTTCCAGAAGTCCCGCAGCGAGCTGCACGAGCCGCAGGAACACCGGGAATGACCAAAAGGCACCCAGAAGTGAACCATCAAAAGTGGGGGACAATTTGAGAAAAAGTTGGAAAAAGGTCCGAAATTGATTAAAAATCCTACCCAGGATGGAGTTCCAGAAGCCCCGCAGCGAGCTGCACGAGCCGCAGGAACACCGGGAATGACCAAAAGGCACCCAGAACTGAACCAGCCAAAGTGGGGGACAATTTGAGAAAAGTTGGAAAAAGGTCCGAAATTGATTAAAAATCCTACCCAGGATGGAGTTCCAGAAGCCCCGCAGCGAGCTGCACGAGCCGCAGGAACACCGGGAATGACCAAAAGATACCCAGGAGTGAACCAGCCAAAGTGGGGGACAATTTGAGAAAAAGTTGGAAAAAGGTCCGAAATTGATTAAAAATCCTACCCAGGATGGAGTTCCAGAAGCCCCGCAGCGAGCTGCACGAGCCGCAGGAACACCGGGAATGACCAAAAGGCACCCAGAAGTGAACCAGCCAAAGTGGGGGACAATTTGAGAAAAAGTTGGAAAAAGGTCCGAAATTGTTTAAAAATCCCACCCAGGATGGAGTCCAGAAGTCCCGCAGCGAGCTGCACGAGCCGCAGGAACACCGGGAATGACCAAAAGGCACCCAGAAGTGAACCAGCGAAGTGGGGGAAAAATGGAGGAAAAGGAGGAAAAAGTGCCAAATTGTTTAAAAATCCTACCCAGGATGGAGTTCCAGAAGTCCCGCAGCGAGCTGCACGAGCCGCAGGAACACCGGGAATGACCAAAAGATACCCAGGAGTGAACCAGCCAAAGTGGGGGACAATTGAGAAAAAGTTGGAAAAAAGGTCCGAAATTGTTTAAAAATCCCACCCAGGTAGAGTTCCAGAAGTCCCGCAGCGAGCTGCACGAGCCGCAGGAACACCGGAATGACCAAAAGGCACCCAGAAGTGAACCAGCGAAAGTGGGGGAAAAATGGAGGAAAAGGAGGAAAAAGTGCCAAATTGTTTAAAAATCCTACCCAGGATGGAGTTCCAGAAGTCCCGCAGCGAGCTGCACGAGCCGCGCAGGAACACCGGGAATGACCAAAAGGCACCCAGAAGTGAACCAGCGAAAGTGGGGGGACAATTTGAGAAAAAGTTGGAAAAAAGGTCCGAAATTGTTTAAAAATCCCACCCAGGGTAGAGTTCCAGAAGTCCCGCAGCGAGCTGCACGAGACGCAGGAACACCGGGAATGACCAAAAGGCACCCAGAAGTGAACCAGCGAAAGTGGGGGAAAAATGGAGGAAAAGGAGGAAAAAGTACCAAATTGTTTAAAAATCCTACCCAGGATGGAGTTCCAGAAGTCCCGCAGCGAGCTGCCGAGCCGCGGAACACCGGGAATGACCAAAGATACCCAGAAGTGAACCAGCGAAAGTGGGGGAAAAATGGAGGAAAAGGAGGAAAAAGTGCCAAATTGTTTAAAAATCCTACCCAGGATGGAGTTCCACAAGTCCCGCAGCGAGCTGCCCGAGCCGCGGAACACCGGGAATGACCAAAAGATACCAGAAGTGAACCAGCGAAAGTGGGGGACAATTTGAGAAAAAGTGGAAAAAGGTCCGAAATTGATTAAAAATCCTACCAGGATGGAGTTCCACAAGTCCCGCAGCGAGCTGCACGAGCCGCAGGAACACCGGGAATGACCAAAAGGCACCCAGAAGTGAACCAGCGAAAGTGGGGGAAAAATGGAGGAAAAGGAGGAAAAAGTACCAAATTGTTTAAAAATCCTACCCAGGATGGAGTTCCAGAAGTCCCGCAGCGAGCTGCACGAGCCGCGGGAACACCGGGAATGACCAAAAGGCACCCAGAAGTGAACCATCAAAAGTGGGGGACAATTTGAGAAAAAGTTGGAAAAAGGTCCGAAATTGATTAAAAATCCTACCCAGGATGGAGTTCCACAAGTCCCGCAAAGAGCTGCACGAGCCGCAGGAACACCGGGAATGACCAAAAGGCACCCAGAAGTGAACCAGCGAAAGTGGGGGAAAAATGGAGGAAAAGGAGGAAAAGTGCCAAATTGTTTAAAAATCCTACCCAGGATGGAGTTCCACAAGTCCCGCAGCGAGCTGCACGAGCCGCAGGAACACCGGGAATGACCAAAAGGCACCCAGAAGTGAACCAGCGAAAGTGGGGGAAAATGGAGGAAAAGGAGGAAAAAGTGCCAAATTGTTTAAAAATCCTACCCAGGATGGAGTTCCACAAGTCCCGCAGCGAGCTGCACGAGCCGCAGGAACACCGGGAATGACCAAAAGGCACCCAGAAGTGAACCAGCGAAAGTGGGGGAAAAAATGGAGGAAAAGGAGGAAAAAGTACCAAATTGTTTAAAAATCCTACCCAGGATGGAGTTCCACAAGTCCCGCAAAGAGCTGCACGAGCCGCAGGAACACCGGAATGACCAAAAGGCACCCAGAAGTGAACCATCAAAAGTGGGGGACAATTTGAGAAAAAGTTGAAAAAGGTCCGAAATTGATTAAAAATCCTACCCAGGATGGAGTTCCAGAAGCCCCGCAGCGAGCTGCACGAGCCGCAGGAACACCGGGAATGACCAAAAGGCACCAGAAGTGAACCAGCGAAAGTGGGGGAAAAATGGAGGAAAAGGAGGAAAAAGTGCCAAATTGATTAAAAATCCTACCCAGGATGGAGTTCCAGAAGCCCCGCAGCGAGCTGCCCGAGCCGCGGGAACACCGGGAATGACCAAAAGATACCCAGAAGTGAACCAGCGAAAGTGGGGGAAAAATGGAGGAAAAGGAGGAAAAAGTGCCAAATTGTTTAAAAATCCTACCCAGGATGGAGTTCCACAAGTCCCGCAGCGAGCTGCACGAGCCGCAGGAACACCGGAATGACCAAAAGGCACCCAGAAGTGAACCATCAAAAGTGGGGGAAAAATGGAGGAAAAGGAGGAAAAAGTGCCAAATTGTTTAAAAATCCTACCCAGGATGGAGATCCACAAGTCCCGCAGCGAGCTGCACGAGCCGCAGGAACACCGGGAATGACCAAAAGGCACCCAGAAGTGAACCATCAAAAGTGGGGGACAATTTGAGAAAAAGTTGGAAAAAGGTCCGAATTGATTAAAAATCCTACCCAGGATGGAGTTCCAGAAGCCCCGCAGCGAGCTGCGCGAGCCGCGGGACCCCCGGAATGACCAAAAGATACCCAGGAGTGAACCAGCGAAAGTGGGGGACAATTTGAGAAAAAGTTGGAAAAAGGTCCGAAATTGATTAAAATCCTACCAGGGTAGAGTTCCACAAGTCCCGCAAAGAGCTGCACGAGCCGCAGGAACACCGGGAATGACCAAAAGGCACCCAGAAGTGAACCAGCGAAAGTGGGGGAAAAATGGAGGAAAAGGAGGAAAAAGTGCCAAATTGTTTAAAAATCTTATCCCAGGATGGAGTTCCAGAAGTCCCGCAGCGAGCTGCACGAGCCGCAGGAACACCGGGAATGACCAAAAGGCACCCAGAAGTGAACCATCAAAAGTGGGGGACAATTTGAGAAAAAGTTGGAAAAGGTCCGAAATTGATTAAAAATCCTACCCAGGATGGAGTTCCACAAGCCCGCAGCGAGCTGCACGAGCCGCAGGAACACCGGGAATGACCAAAAGGCACCCAGAAGTGAACCAGCGAAAGTGGGGGAAAATGGAGGAAAAGGAGGAAAAAGTACCAAATTGTTTAAAAATCCTACCCAGGATGGAGTTCCACAAGTCCCGCAGCGAGCTGCACGAGCCGCAGGAACACCGGGAATGACCAAAAGGCACCCAGAAGTGAACCAGCGAAAGTGGGGGAAAAAATGGAGGAAAAGGAGGAAAAAGTACCAAATTGTTTAAAAATCCTACCCAGGATGGAGTTCCACAAGTCCCGCAAAGAGCTGCACAAGCCGCAGGAACACCGGGAATGACCAAAAGATACCCAGGAGTGAACCAGCGAAAGTGGGGGACAATTTGAGAAAAAGTTGGAAAAAGGTCCGAAATTGATTAAAAATCCTACCCAGGATGGAGTTCCAGAAGTCCCGCAGCGAGCTGCACGAGCCGCAGGAACACCGGGAATGACCAAAAGGCACCCAGAAGTGAACCATCAAAAGTGGGGGACAATTTGAGAAAAAGTTGGAAAAAGGTCCGAAATTGATTAAAAATCCTACCCAGGATGGAGTTCCAGAAGCCCCGCAGCGAGCTGCACGAGCCGCAGGAACACCGGGAATGACCAAAAGGCACCCAGAAGTGAACCAGCGAAAGTGGGGGACAATTTGAGAAAAAGTTGGAAAAAGGTCCGAAATTGATTAAAAATCCTACCCAGGATGGAGTTCCAGAAGCCCCGCAGCGAGCTGCACGAGCCGCGGGAACACCGGGAATGACCAAAAGATACCCAGGAGTGAACCAGCCAAAGTGGGGGACAATTTGAGAAAAAGTTGGAAAAAGGTCCGAAATTGATTAAAAATCCTACCCAGGATGGAGTTCCACAAGTCCCGCAGCGAGCTGCACGAGCCGCAGGAACACCGGGAATGACCAAAAGGCACCCAGAAGTGAACCAGCGAAAGTGGGGGAAAAATGGAGGAAAAGGAGGAGAAAGTACCAAATTGTTTAAAAATCCTACCCAGGATGGAGTTCCACAAGTCCCGCAGCGAGCTGCACGAGCTGCAGGAACACCGGGAATGACCGAAAGGCACCCAGAAGTGAACCAGCGAAAGTGGGGGAAAAATGGAGGAAAAGGAGGAAAAAGTACCAAATTGTTTAAAAATCCTACCCAGGATGGAGTTCCAGAAGTCCCGCAGCGAGCTGCACGAGCCGCAGGAACACCGGGAATGACCAAAAGGCACCCAGAAGTGAACCAGCGAAAGTGGGGGAAAAATGGAGGAAAAGGAGGAAAAAGTACCATATTGTTTGAAAATCCTACCCAGGATGGAGTTCCAGAAGTCCCGCAGCGAGCTGCACGAGCCGCAGGAACACCGGGAATGACCAAAAGGCACCCAGAAGTGAACCAGCGAAAGTGGGGGAAAAATGGAGGAAAAGGAGGAAAAAGTACCAAATTGTTTAAAAATCCTACCCAGGATGGAGTTCCACAAGTCCCGCAGCGAGCTGCACGAGCCGCAGGAACACCGGGAATGACCAAAAGGCACCCAGAAGTGAACCAGCGAAAGTGGGGGAAAAATGGAGGAAAAGGAGGAAAAAGTACCAAATTGTTTAAAAATCCTACCCAGGATGGAGTTCCACAAGTCCCGCAGCGAGCTGCACGAGCCGCAGGAACACCGGGAATGACCAAAAGGCACCCAGAAGTGAACCAGCGAAAGTGGGGGAAAAATGGAGGAAAAGGAGGAAAAAGTACCAAATTGTTTAAAAATCCTACCCAGGATGGAGTTCCACAAGTCCCGCAGCGAGCTGCACGAGCCGCAGGAACACCGGGAATGACCAAAAGGCACCCAGAAGTGAACCAGCGAAAGTGGGGGAAAAATGGAGGAAAAGGAGGAAAAAGTACCAAATTGTTTAAAAATCCTACCCAGGATGGAGTTCCACAAGCCCCGCAGCGAGCTGCGCGAGCCGTGGGAACACCGGGAATGACCAAAAGGCACCCAGAAGTGAACCAGCGAAAGTGGGGGAAAATGGAGGAAAAGGAGGAAAAAGTGCCAAATTGTTTAAAAATCCTACCCAGGATGGAGTTCCAGAAGTCCCGCAGCGAGCTGCACGAGCCGCAGGAACACCGGGAATGACCAAAAGGCACCCAGAAGTGAACCAGCGAAAGTGGGGGAAAAATGGAGGAAAAGGAGGAAAAAGTGCCAAATTGTTTAAAAATCCTACCCAGGATGGAGTTCCAGAAGACCCGCAGAGAGCTGCGCGAGCTCCGGGACCCCCTGGAATGACCAAAAGATACCCAGGAGTGAACCATCAAAAGTGGGGGACAATTTGAGAAAAAGTTGGAAAAAGGTCCGAAATTGTTTAAAAATCCTACCCAGGATGGAGTTCCAGAAGCCCCGCAGCGAGCTGCACGAGCCGCAGGAACACCGGGAATGACCAAAAGGCACCCAGAAGTGAACCAGCGAAAGTGGGGGACAATTTGAGAAAAAGTTGGAAAAAGTGCCAAATTGTTTAAAAATCCTACCCAGGATGGAGTTCCACAAGTCCCGCAAAGAGCTGCACGAGCCGCAGGAACACCGGGAATGACCAAAAGGCACCCAGAAGTGAACCATCAAAAGTGGGGGACAATTTGAGAAAAAGTTGGAAAAAGGTCCGAAATTGATTAAAAATCCTACCCAGGATGGAGTTCCAGAAGCCCCGCAGCGAGCTGCACGAGACGCAGGAACACCGGGAATGACCAAAAGGCACCCAGAAGTGAACCATCAAAAGTGGGGGACAATTTGAGAAAAAGTTGGAAAAAGGTCCGAAATTGATTAAAAATCCTACCCAGGATGGAGTTCCAGAAGCCCCGCAGCGAGCTGCACGAGCCGCAGGAACACCGAGAATGACCAAAAGATACCCAGGAGTGAACCAGCCAAAGTGGGGGACAATTTGAGAAAAAGTTGGAAAAAGGTCCGAAATTGATTAAAAATCCTACCCAGGATGGAGTTCCAGAAGCCCCGCAGCGAGCTGCACGAGCCGCAGGAACACCGGGAATGACCAAAAGATACCCAGGAGTGAACCAGCCAAAGTGGGGGACAATTTGAGAAAAAGTTGGAAAAAGGTCCGAAATTGATTAAAAATCCTACCCAGGATGGAGTTCCAGAAGCCCCGCAGCGAGCTGCACGAGCCGCAGGAACACCGGGAATGACCAAAAGGCACCCAGAAGTGAACCAGCCAAAGTGGGGGACAATTTGAGAAAAAGTTGGAAAAGGTCCGAAATTGATTAAAAATCCTACCCAGGATGGAGTTCCAGAAGCCCCGCAGCGAGCTGCACGAGCCGCAGGAACACCGGAATGACCAAAAGATACCCAGGAGTGAACCAGCCAAAGTGGGGGACAATTTGAGAAAAAGTTGGAAAAAGGTCCGAAATTGATTAAAAATCCTACCCAGGATGGAGTTCCAGAAGCCCCGCAGCGAGCTGCACGAGCCGCAGGAACACCGGGAATGACCAAAAGGCACCCAGAAGTGAACCAGCCAAAGTGGGGGACAATTGAGAAAAAGTTGGAAAAAGGTCCGAAATTGTTTAAAAATCCCACCCAGGATGGAGTTCCAGAAGTCCCGCAGCGAGCTGCACGAGCCGCAGGAACACCGGGAATGACCAAAAGGCACCCAGAAGTGAACCAGCGAAAGTGGGGGAAAAATGGAGGAAAAGGAGGAAAAAGTGCCAAATTGTTTAAAAATCCTACCCAGGATGGAGTTCCAGAAGTCCCGCAGCGAGCTGCACGAGCCGCAGGAACACCGGGAATGACCAAAAGATACCCAGGAGTGAACCAGCCAAAGTGGGGGACAATTTGAGAAAAAGTTGGAAAAAGGTCCGAAATTGTTTAAAAATCCCACCCAGGGTAGAGTTCCAGAAGTCCCGCAGCGAGCTGCACGAGCCGCAGGAACACCGGGAATGACCAAAAGGCACCCAGAAGTGAACCAGCGAAAGTGGGGGAAAAATGGAGGAAAAGGAGGAAAAAGTGCCAAATTGTTTAAAAATCCTACCCAGGATGGAGTTCCAGAAGTCCCGCAGCGAGCTGCACGAGCCGCAGGAACACCGGGAATGACCAAAAGGCACCCAGAAGTGAACCAGCGAAAGTGGGGGACAATTTGAGAAAAAGTTGGAAAAAAGGTCCGAAATTGTTTAAAAATCCCACCCAGGGTAGAGTTCCAGAAGTCCCGCAGCGAGCTGCACGAGCCGCAGGAACACCGGGAATGACCAAAGGCACCCAGAAGTGAACCAGCGAAAGTGGGGGAAAAATGGAGGAAAAGGAGGAAAAAGTACCAAAATTGTTTAAAATCCTACCCAGGATGGAGTTCCAGAAGTCCCGCAGCGAGCTGCCCGAGCCGCGGGAACACCGGGAATGACCAAAAGATACCCAGAAGTGAACCAGCGAAAGTGGGGGAAAAATGGAGGAAAAGGAGGAAAAAGTGCCAAATTGTTTAAAAATCCTACCAGGATGGAGTTCCACAAGTCCCGCAGCGAGCTGCCCGAGCCGCGGGAACACCGGGAATGACCAAAAGATACCCAGAAGTGAACCAGCGAAAGTGGGGGACAATTTGAGAAAAAGTTGGAAAAAGGTCCGAAATTGATTAAAAATCCTACCCAGGATGGAGTTCCACAAGTCCCGCAGCGAGCTGCACGAGCCGAATGACCAAAAGGCACCCAGAGTGAACCAGCGAAAGTGGGGAAAAATGGAGGAAAAGGAGGAAAAAAGTACCAAATTGTTTAAAAATCCTACCCAGGATGGAGTTCCAGAAGTCCCGCAGCGAGCTGCACGAGCCGCGGGAACACCGGGAATGACCAAAAGGCACCCAGAAGTGAACCATCAAAAGTGGGGGACAATTTGAGAAAAAGTTGGAAAAAGGTCCGAAATTGATTAAAAATCCTACCCAGGATGGAGTTCCACAAGTCCCGCAAAGAGCTGCACGAGCCGCAGGAACACCGGAATGACCAAAAGGGCACCCAGAAGTGAACCAGCGAAAGTGGGGGAAAAATGGAGGAAAAGGAGGAAAAAGTGCCAAATTGTTTAAAAATCCTACCAGGATGGAGTTCCACAAGTCCGCAGCGAGCTGCACGAGCCGCAGGAACACCGGGAATGACCAAAAGGCACCCAGAAGTGAACCAGCGAAAGTGGGGGGAAAATGGAGGAAAAGGAGGAAAAAGTGCCAAATTGTTTAAAAATCCTACCCAGGATGGAGTTCCACAAGTCCCGCAGCGAGCTGCACGAGCCGCAGGAACACCGGGAATGACCAAAAGGCACCCAAATACAGAAGTAGAAATATACCCAGCTCGGCGAAAGTGGGGAAAAATGGAGGAAAAGGAGGAAAAAGTACCAAATTGTTTAAAAATCCTACCCAGGATGGAGTTCCACAAGTCCCGCAAAGAGCTGCACGAGCCGCAGGAACACCGGGAATGACCAAAAGGCACCCAGAAGTGAACCATCAAAAGTGGGGGACAATTTGAGAAAAAGTTGGAAAAAGGTCCGAAATTGATTAAAAATCCTACCCAGGATGGAGTTCCAGAAGCCCCGCAGCGAGCTGCACGAGCCGCAGGAACACCGGAATGACCAAAAGGCACCCAGAAGTGAACCAGCGAAAGTGGGGGAAAAATGGAGGAAAAGGAGGAAAAAGTGCCCAAATTGATTAAAAATCCTACCCAGATGGAGTTCCAGAAGCCCGCAGCGAGCTGCCCGAGCCGCGGGAACACCGGGAATGACCAAAAGATACCCAGAAGTGAACCAGCGAAAGTGGGGGAAAAATGGAGGAAAAGGAGGAAAAAGTGCCAAATTGTTTAAAAATCCTACCCAGGATGGAGTTCCACAAGTCCCGCAGCGAGCTGCACGAGCCGCAGGAACACCGGGAATGACCAAAAGGCACCCAGAAGTGAACCATCAAAAGTGGGGGAAAAATGGAGGAAAAGGAGGAAAAAGTGCCAAATTGTTTAAAAATCCTACCCAGGATGGAGATCCACAAGTCCCGCAGCGAGCTGCACGAGCCGCAGGAACACCGGGAATGACCAAAAGGCACCCAGAAGTGAACCATCAAAAGTGGGGGACAATTTGAGAAAAAGTTGGAAAAAGGTCCGAAATTGATTAAAAATCCTACCCAGGATGGAGTTCCAGAAGCCCCGCAGCGAGCTGCGCGAGCCGCGGGACCCCCGGGAATGACCAAAAGATACCCAGGAGTGAACCAGCGAAAGTGGGGGACAATTTGAGAAAAAGTTGGAAAAAGGTCCGAAATTGATTAAAAATCCTACCCAGGGTAGAGTTCCACAAGTCCCGCAAAGAGCTGCACGAGCCGCAGGAACACCGGGAATGACCAAAAGGCACCCAGAAGTGAACCAGCGAAAGTGGGGGAAAAATGGAGGAAAAGGAGGAAAAAGTGCCAAATTGTTTAAAAATCTTATCCCAGGATGGAGTTCCAGAAGTCCCGCAGCGAGCTGCACGAGCCGCAGGAACACCGGGAATGACCAAAAGGCACCCAGAAGTGAACCATCAAAAGTGGGGGACAATTTGAGAAAAAGTTGGAAAAAGGTCCGAAATTGATTAAAAATCCTACCCAGGATGGAGTTCCAGAAGCCCCGCAGCGAGCTGCGCGAGCCGCGGGACCCCCGGGAATGACCAAAAGATACCCAGGAGTGAACCAGCGAAAGTGGGGGACAATTTGAGAAAAAGTTGGAAAAAGGTCCGAAATTGATTAAAAATCCTACCCAGGGTAGAGTTCCACAAGTCCCGCAGCGAGCTGCACGAGCCGCAGGAACACCGGGAATGACCAAAAGGCACCCAGAAGTGAACCAGCGAAAGTGGGGGAAAAATGGAGGAAAAGGAGGAAAAAGTACCAAATTGTTTAAAAATCCTACCCAGGATGGCGTTCCAGAAGTCCCGCAGCGAGCTGCACGAGCCGCAGGAACACCGGGAATGACCAAAAGGCACCCAGAAGTGAACCAGCGAAAGTGGGGGAAAAATGGAGGAAAAGGAGGAAAAAGTGCCAAATTGTTTAAAAATCCTACCCAGGATGGAGTTCCACAAGCCCCGCAGCGAGCTGCACGAGCCGCAGGAACACCGGGAATGACCAAAAGATACCCAGGAGTGAACCAGCGAAAGTGGGGGACAATTTGAGAAAAAGTTGGAAAAAGGTCCGAAATTGATTAAAAATCCTACCCAGGATGGAGTTCCAGAAGTCCCGCAGCGAGCTGCACGAGCCGCAGGAACACCGGGAATGACCAAAAGGCACCCAGAAGTGAACCATCAAAAGTGGGGGACAATTTGAGAAAAAGTTGGAAAAAGGTCCGAAATTGATTAAAAATCCTACCCAGGATGGAGTTCCAGAAGCCCCGCAGCGAGCTGCACGAGCCGCAGGAACACCGGGAATGACCAAAAGGCACCCAGAAGTGAACCAGCGAAAGTGGGGGACAATTTGAGAAAAAGTTGGAAAAAGGTCCGAAATTGATTAAAAATCCTACCCAGGATGGAGTTCCAGAAGCCCCGCAGCGAGCTGCACGAGCCGCGGGAACACCGGGAATGACCAAAAGATACCCAGGAGTGAACCAGCCAAAGTGGGGGACAATTTGAGAAAAAGTTGGAAAAAGGTCCGAAATTGATTAAAAATCCTACCCAGGATGGAGTTCCACAAGTCCCGCAGCGAGCTGCACGAGCCGCAGGAACACCGGGAATGACCAAAAGGCACCCAGAAGTGAACCAGCGAAAGTGGGGGAAAAATGGAGGAAAAGGAGGAGAAAGTACCAAATTGTTTAAAAATCCTACCCAGGATGGAGTTCCACAAGTCCCGCAGCGAGCTGCACGAGCTGCAGGAACACCGGGAATGACCGAAAGGCACCCAGAAGTGAACCAGCGAAAGTGGGGGAAAAATGGAGGAAAAGGAGGAAAAAGTACCAAATTGTTTAAAAATCCTACCCAGGATGGAGTTCCAGAAGTCCCGCAGCGAGCTGCACGAGCCGCAGGAACACCGGGAATGACCAAAAGGCACCCAGAAGTGAACCAGCGAAAGTGGGGGAAAAATGGAGGAAAAGGAGGAAAAAGTACCATATTGTTTGAAAATCCTACCCAGGATGGAGTTCCAGAAGCCCCGCAGCGAGCTGCACGAGCCGCAGGAACACCGGGAATGACCAAAAGGCACCCAGAAGTGAACCAGCGAAAGTGGGGGAAAAATGGAGGAAAAGGAGGAAAAAGTACCAAATTGTTTAAAAATCCTACCCAGGATGGAGTTCCACAAGTCCCGCAGCGAGCTGCACGAGCCGCAGGAACACCGGGAATGACCAAAAGGCACCCAGAAGTGAACCAGCGAAAGTGGGGGAAAAATGGAGGAAAAGGAGGAAAAAGTACCAAATTGTTTAAAAATCCTACCCAGGATGGAGTTCCACAAGTCCCGCAGCGAGCTGCACGAGCCGCAGGAACACCGGGAATGACCAAAAGGCACCCAGAAGTGAACCAGCGAAAGTGGGGGAAAAATGGAGGAAAAGGAGGAAAAAGTACCAAATTGTTTAAAAATCCTACCCAGGATGGAGTTCCACAAGTCCCGCAGCGAGCTGCACGAGCCGCAGGAACACCGGGAATGACCAAAAGGCACCCAGAAGTGAACCAGCGAAAGTGGGGGAAAAATGGAGGAAAAGGAGGAAAAAGTACCAAATTGTTTAAAAATCCTACCCAGGATGGAGTTCCACAAGCCCCGCAGCGAGCTGCGCGAGCCGTGGGAACACCGGGAATGACCAAAAGGCACCCAGAAGTGAACCAGCGAAAGTGGGGGAAAATGGAGGAAAAGGAGGAAAAAGTGCCAAATTGTTTAAAAATCCTACCCAGGATGGAGTTCCAGAAGTCCCGCAGCGAGCTGCACGAGCCGCAGGAACACCGGGAATGACCAAAAGGCACCCAGAAGTGAACCAGCGAAAGTGGGGGAAAAATGGAGGAAAAGGAGGAAAAAGTGCCAAATTGTTTAAAAATCCTACCCAGGATGGAGTTCCAGAAGACCCGCAGAGAGCTGCGCGAGCTCCGGGACCCCCTGGAATGACCAAAAGATACCCAGGAGTGAACCATCAAAAGTGGGGGACAATTTGAGAAAAAGTTGGAAAAAGGTCCGAAATTGTTTAAAAATCCTACCCAGGATGGAGTTCCAGAAGCCCCGCAGCGAGCTGCACGAGCCGCAGGAACACCGGGAATGACCAAAAGGCACCCAGAAGTGAACCAGCGAAAGTGGGGGACAATTTGAGAAAAAGTTGGAAAAAGTGCCAAATTGTTTAAAAATCCTACCCAGGATGGAGTTCCACAAGTCCCGCAAAGAGCTGCACGAGCCGCAGGAACACCGGGAATGACCAAAAGGCACCCAGAAGTGAACCATCAAAAGTGGGGGACAATTTGAGAAAAAGTTGGAAAAAGGTCCGAAATTGATTAAAAATCCTACCCAGGATGGAGTTCCAGAAGCCCCGCAGCGAGCTGCACGAGACGCAGGAACACCGGGAATGACCAAAAGGCACCCAGAAGTGAACCATCAAAAGTGGGGGACAATTTGAGAAAAAGTTGGAAAAAGGTCCGAAATTGATTAAAAATCCTACCCAGGATGGAGTTCCAGAAGCCCCGCAGCGAGCTGCACGAGCCGCAGGAACACCGAGAATGACCAAAAGATACCCAGGAGTGAACCAGCCAAAGTGGGGGACAATTTGAGAAAAAGTTGGAAAAAGGTCCGAAATTGATTAAAAATCCTACCCAGGATGGAGTTCCAGAAGTCCCGCAGCGAGCTGCACGAGCCGCAGGAACACCGGGAATGACCAAAAGGCACCCAGAAGTGAACCATCAAAAGTGGGGGACAATTTGAGAAAAAGTTGGAAAAAGGTCCGAAATTGATTAAAAATCCTACCCAGGATGGAGTTCCAGAAGCCCCGCAGCGAGCTGCACGAGCCGCAGGAACACCGGGAATGACCAAAAGGCACCCAGAACTGAACCAGCCAAAGTGGGGGACAATTTGAGAAAAAGTTGGAAAAAGGTCCGAAATTGATTAAAAATCCTACCCAGGATGGAGTTCCAGAAGCCCCGCAGCGAGCTGCACGAGCCGCAGGAACACCGGGAATGACCAAAAGATACCCAGGAGTGAACCAGCCAAAGTGGGGGACAATTTGAGAAAAAGTTGGAAAAAGGTCCGAAATTGATTAAAAATCCTACCC
Organism: Nerophis ophidion; assembly: GCF_033978795.1. Lineage (NCBI taxonomy): Eukaryota > Metazoa > Chordata > Actinopteri > Syngnathiformes > Syngnathidae > Nerophis > Nerophis ophidion. The sequence goes on along the minus strand of NW_026907172.1, from coordinate 74,309 downwards.
AGGATGGAGTTCCAGAAGCCCCGCAGCGAGCTGCACGAGCCGCAGGAACACCGGGAATGACCAAAAGGCACCCAGAAGTGAACCAGCCAAAGTGGGGGACAATTTGAGAAAAAGTTGGAAAAAGGTCCGAAATTGTTTAAAAATCCCACCCAGGATGGAGTTCCAGAAGTCCCGCAGCGAGCTGCACGAGCCGCAGGAACACCGGGAATGACCAAAAGGCACCCAGAAGTGAACCAGCGAAAGTGGGGGAAAAATGGAGGAAAAGGAGAAAAAGTGCCAAATTGTTTAAAAATCCTACCCAGGATGGAGTTCCAGAAGTCCCGCAGCGAGCTGCACGAGCCGCAGGAACACCGGGAATGACCAAAAGATACCCAGGAGTGAACCAGCCAAAGTGGGGGACAATTTGAGAAAAAGTTGGAAAAAGGTCCGAAATTGTTTAAAAATCCCACCCAGGGTAGAGTTCCAGAAGTCCCGCAGCGAGCTGCACGAGCCGCAGGAACACCGGGAATGACCAAAAGGCACCCAGAAGTGAACCAGCGAAAGTGGGGGAAAAATGGAGGAAAAGGAGGAAAAAGTGCCAAATTGTTTAAAAATCCTACCCAGGATGGAGTTCCAGAAGTCCCGCAGCGAGCTGCACGAGCCGCAGGAACACCGGGAATGACCAAAAGGCACCCAGAAGTGAACCAGCGAAAGTGGGGGACAATTTGAGAAAAAGTTGGAAAAAAGGTCCGAAATTGTTTAAAAATCCCACCCAGGGTAGAGTTCCAGAAGTCCCGCAGCGAGCTGCACGAGACGCAGGAACACCGGGAATGACCAAAAGGCACCCAGAAGTGAACCAGCGAAAGTGGGGGAAAAATGGAGGAAAAGGAGGAAAAAGTACCAAATTGTTTAAAAATCCTACCCAGGATGGAGTTCCAGAAGTCCCGCAGCGAGCTGCCCGAGCCGCGGGAACACCGGGAATGACCAAAAGATACCCAGAAGTGAACCAGCGAAAGTGGGGGAAAAATGGAGGAAAAGGAGGAAAAAGTGCCAAATTGTTTAAAAATCCTACCCAGGATGGAGTTCCACAAGTCCCGCAGCGAGCTGCCCGAGCCGCGGGAACACCGGGAATGACCAAAAGATACCCAGAAGTGAACCAGCGAAAGTGGGGGACAATTTGAGAAAAAGTTGGAAAAAGGTCCGAAATTGATTAAAAATCCTACCCAGGATGGAGTTCCACAAGTCCCGCAGCGAGCTGCACGAGCCGCAGGAACACCGGGAATGACCAAAAGGCACCCAGAAGTGAACCAGCGAAAGTGGGGGAAAAATGGAGGAAAAGGAGGAAAAAGTACCAAATTGTTTAAAAATCCTACCCAGGATGGAGTTCCAGAAGTCCCGCAGCGAGCTGCACGAGCCGCGGGAACACCGGGAATGACCAAAAGGCACCCAGAAGTGAACCATCAAAAGTGGGGGACAATTTGAGAAAAAGTTGGAAAAAGGTCCGAAATTGATTAAAAATCCTACCCAGGATGGAGTTCCACAAGTCCCGCAAAGAGCTGCACGAGCCGCAGGAACACCGGGAATGACCAAAAGGCACCCAGAAGTGAACCAGCGAAAGTGGGGGAAAAATGGAGGAAAAGGAGGAAAAAGTGCCAAATTGTTTAAAAATCCTACCCAGGATGGAGTTCCACAAGTCCCGCAGCGAGCTGCACGAGCCGCAGGAACACCGGGAATGACCAAAAGGCACCCAGAAGTGAACCAGCGAAAGTGGGGGAAAATGGAGGAAAAGGAGGAAAAAGTGCCAAATTGTTTAAAAATCCTACCCAGGATGGAGTTCCACAAGTCCCGCAGCGAGCTGCACGAGCCGCAGGAACACCGGGAATGACCAAAAGGCACCCAGAAGTGAACCAGCGAAAGTGGGGGAAAAATGGAGGAAAAGGAGGAAAAAGTACCAAATTGTTTAAAAATCCTACCCAGGATGGAGTTCCACAAGTCCCGCAAAGAGCTGCACGAGCCGCAGGAACACCGGGAATGACCAAAAGGCACCCAGAAGTGAACCATCAAAAGTGGGGGACAATTTGAGAAAAAGTTGGAAAAAGGTCCGAAATTGATTAAAAATCCTACCCAGGATGGAGTTCCAGAAGCCCCGCAGCGAGCTGCACGAGCCGCAGGAACACCGGGAATGACCAAAAGGCACCCAGAAGTGAACCAGCGAAAGTGGGGGAAAAATGGAGGAAAAGGAGGAAAAAGTGCCAAATTGATTAAAAATCCTACCCAGGATGGAGTTCCAGAAGCCCCGCAGCGAGCTGCCCGAGCCGCGGGAACACCGGGAATGACCAAAAGATACCCAGAAGTGAACCAGCGAAAGTGGGGGAAAAATGGAGGAAAAGGAGGAAAAAGTGCCAAATTGTTTAAAAATCCTACCCAGGATGGAGTTCCACAAGTCCCGCAGCGAGCTGCACGAGCCGCAGGAACACCGGGAATGACCAAAAGGCACCCAGAAGTGAACCATCAAAAGTGGGGGAAAAATGGAGGAAAAGGAGGAAAAAGTGCCAAATTGTTTAAAAATCCTACCCAGGATGGAGATCCACAAGTCCCGCAGCGAGCTGCACGAGCCGCAGGAACACCGGGAATGACCAAAAGGCACCCAGAAGTGAACCATCAAAAGTGGGGGACAATTTGAGAAAAAGTTGGAAAAAGGTCCGAAATTGATTAAAAATCCTACCCAGGATGGAGTTCCAGAAGCCCCGCAGCGAGCTGCGCGAGCCGCGGGACCCCCGGGAATGACCAAAAGATACCCAGGAGTGAACCAGCGAAAGTGGGGGACAATTTGAGAAAAAGTTGGAAAAAGGTCCGAAATTGATTAAAAATCCTACCCAGGGTAGAGTTCCACAAGTCCCGCAAAGAGCTGCACGAGCCGCAGGAACACCGGGAATGACCAAAAGGCACCCAGAAGTGAACCAGCGAAAGTGGGGGAAAAATGGAGGAAAAGGAGGAAAAAGTGCCAAATTGTTTAAAAATCTTATCCCAGGATGGAGTTCCAGAAGTCCCGCAGCGAGCTGCACGAGCCGCAGGAACACCGGGAATGACCAAAAGGCACCCAGAAGTGAACCATCAAAAGTGGGGGACAATTTGAGAAAAAGTTGGAAAAAGGTCCGAAATTGATTAAAAATCCTACCCAGGATGGAGTTCCAGAAGCCCCGCAGCGAGCTGCGCGAGCCGCGGGACCCCCGGGAATGACCAAAAGATACCCAGGAGTGAACCAGCGAAAGTGGGGGACAATTTGAGAAAAAGTTGGAAAAAGGTCCGAAATTGATTAAAAATCCTACCCAGGGTAGAGTTCCACAAGTCCCGCAGCGAGCTGCACGAGCCGCAGGAACACCGGGAATGACCAAAAGGCACCCAGAAGTGAACCAGCGAAAGTGGGGGAAAAATGGAGGAAAAGGAGGAAAAAGTACCAAATTGTTTAAAAATCCTACCCAGGATGGCGTTCCAGAAGTCCCGCAGCGAGCTGCACGAGCCGCAGGAACACCGGGAATGACCAAAAGGCACCCAGAAGTGAACCAGCGAAAGTGGGGGAAAAATGGAGGAAAAGGAGGAAAAAGTGCCAAATTGTTTAAAAATCCTACCCAGGATGGAGTTCCACAAGCCCCGCAGCGAGCTGCACGAGCCGCAGGAACACCGGGAATGACCAAAAGGCACCCAGAAGTGAACCAGCGAAAGTGGGGGAAAATGGAGGAAAAGGAGGAAAAAGTACCAAATTGTTTAAAAATCCTACCCAGGATGGAGTTCCACAAGTCCCGCAGCGAGCTGCACGAGCCGCAGGAACACCGGGAATGACCAAAAGGCACCCAGAAGTGAACCAGCGAAAGTGGGGGAAAAAATGGAGGAAAAGGAGGAAAAAGTACCAAATTGTTTAAAAATCCTACCCAGGATGGAGTTCCACAAGTCCCGCAAAGAGCTGCACAAGCCGCAGGAACACCGGGAATGACCAAAAGATACCCAGGAGTGAACCAGCGAAAGTGGGGGACAATTTGAGAAAAAGTTGGAAAAAGGTCCGAAATTGATTAAAAATCCTACCCAGGATGGAGTTCCAGAAGTCCCGCAGCGAGCTGCACGAGCCGCAGGAACACCGGGAATGACCAAAAGGCACCCAGAAGTGAACCATCAAAAGTGGGGGACAATTTGAGAAAAAGTTGGAAAAAGGTCCGAAATTGATTAAAAATCCTACCCAGGATGGAGTTCCAGAAGCCCCGCAGCGAGCTGCACGAGCCGCAGGAACACCGGGAATGACCAAAAGGCACCCAGAAGTGAACCAGCGAAAGTGGGGGACAATTTGAGAAAAAGTTGGAAAAAGGTCCGAAATTGATTAAAAATCCTACCCAGGATGGAGTTCCAGAAGCCCCGCAGCGAGCTGCACGAGCCGCGGGAACACCGGGAATGACCAAAAGATACCCAGGAGTGAACCAGCCAAAGTGGGGGACAATTTGAGAAAAAGTTGGAAAAAGGTCCGAAATTGATTAAAAATCCTACCCAGGATGGAGTTCCACAAGTCCCGCAGCGAGCTGCACGAGCCGCAGGAACACCGGGAATGACCAAAAGGCACCCAGAAGTGAACCAGCGAAAGTGGGGGAAAAATGGAGGAAAAGGAGGAGAAAGTACCAAATTGTTTAAAAATCCTACCCAGGATGGAGTTCCACAAGTCCCGCAGCGAGCTGCACGAGCTGCAGGAACACCGGGAATGACCGAAAGGCACCCAGAAGTGAACCAGCGAAAGTGGGGGAAAAATGGAGGAAAAGGAGGAAAAAGTACCAAATTGTTTAAAAATCCTACCCAGGATGGAGTTCCAGAAGTCCCGCAGCGAGCTGCACGAGCCGCAGGAACACCGGGAATGACCAAAAGGCACCCAGAAGTGAACCAGCGAAAGTGGGGGAAAAATGGAGGAAAAGGAGGAAAAAGTACCATATTGTTTGAAAATCCTACCCAGGATGGAGTTCCAGAAGCCCCGCAGCGAGCTGCACGAGCCGCAGGAACACCGGGAATGACCAAAAGGCACCCAGAAGTGAACCAGCGAAAGTGGGGGAAAAATGGAGGAAAAGGAGGAAAAAGTACCAAATTGTTTAAAAATCCTACCCAGGATGGAGTTCCACAAGTCCCGCAGCGAGCTGCACGAGCCGCAGGAACACCGGGAATGACCAAAAGGCACCCAGAAGTGAACCAGCGAAAGTGGGGGAAAAATGGAGGAAAAGGAGGAAAAAGTACCAAATTGTTTAAAAATCCTACCCAGGATGGAGTTCCACAAGTCCCGCAGCGAGCTGCACGAGCCGCAGGAACACCGGGAATGACCAAAAGGCACCCAGAAGTGAACCAGCGAAAGTGGGGGAAAAATGGAGGAAAAGGAGGAAAAAGTACCAAATTGTTTAAAAATCCTACCCAGGATGGAGTTCCACAAGTCCCGCAGCGAGCTGCACGAGCCGCAGGAACACCGGGAATGACCAAAAGGCACCCAGAAGTGAACCAGCGAAAGTGGGGGAAAAATGGAGGAAAAGGAGGAAAAAGTACCAAATTGTTTAAAAATCCTACCCAGGATGGAGTTCCACAAGCCCCGCAGCGAGCTGCGCGAGCCGTGGGAACACCGGGAATGACCAAAAGGCACCCAGAAGTGAACCAGCGAAAGTGGGGGAAAATGGAGGAAAAGGAGGAAAAAGTGCCAAATTGTTTAAAAATCCTACCCAGGATGGAGTTCCAGAAGTCCCGCAGCGAGCTGCACGAGCCGCAGGAACACCGGGAATGACCAAAAGGCACCCAGAAGTGAACCAGCGAAAGTGGGGGAAAAATGGAGGAAAAGGAGGAAAAAGTGCCAAATTGTTTAAAAATCCTACCCAGGATGGAGTTCCAGAAGACCCGCAGAGAGCTGCGCGAGCTCCGGGACCCCCTGGAATGACCAAAAGATACCCAGGAGTGAACCATCAAAAGTGGGGGACAATTTGAGAAAAAGTTGGAAAAAGGTCCGAAATTGTTTAAAAATCCTACCCAGGATGGAGTTCCAGAAGCCCCGCAGCGAGCTGCACGAGCCGCAGGAACACCGGGAATGACCAAAAGGCACCCAGAAGTGAACCAGCGAAAGTGGGGGACAATTTGAGAAAAAGTTGGAAAAAGTGCCAAATTGTTTAAAAATCCTACCCAGGATGGAGTTCCACAAGTCCCGCAAAGAGCTGCACGAGCCGCAGGAACACCGGGAATGACCAAAAGATACCCAGGAGTGAACCAGCCAAAGTGGGGGACAATTTGAGAAAAAGTTGGAAAAAGGTCCGAAATTGATTAAAAATCCTACCCAGGATGGAGTTCCAGAAGTCCCGCAGCGAGCTGCACGAGCCGCAGGAACACCGGGAATGACCAAAAGGCACCCAGAAGTGAACCATCAAAAGTGGGGGACAATTTGAGAAAAAGTTGGAAAAAGGTCCGAAATTGATTAAAAATCCTACCCAGGATGGAGTTCCAGAAGCCCCGCAGCGAGCTGCACGAGCCGCAGGAACACCGGGAATGACCAAAAGGCACCCAGAACTGAACCAGCCAAAGTGGGGGACAATTTGAGAAAAAGTTGGAAAAAGGTCCGAAATTGATTAAAAATCCTACCCAGGATGGAGTTCCAGAAGCCCCGCAGCGAGCTGCACGAGCCGCAGGAACACCGGGAATGACCAAAAGGCACCCAGAAGTGAACCAGCCAAAGTGGGGGACAATTTGAGAAAAAGTTGGAAAAAGGTCCGAAATTGTTTAAAAATCCCACCCAGGATGGAGTTCCAGAAGTCCCGCAGCGAGCTGCACGAGCCGCAGGAACACCGGGAATGACCAAAAGGCACCCAGAAGTGAACCAGCGAAAGTGGGGGAAAAATGGAGGAAAAGGAGGAAAAAGTGCCAAATTGTTTAAAAATCCTACCCAGGATGGAGTTCCAGAAGTCCCGCAGCGAGCTGCACGAGCCGCAGGAACACCGGGAATGACCAAAAGGCACCCAGAAGTGAACCAGCGAAAGTGGGGGACAATTTGAGAAAAAGTTGGAAAAAGGTCCGAAATTGTTTAAAAATCCCACCCAGGGTAGAGTTCCAGAAGTCCCGCAGCGAGCTGCACGAGCCGCAGGAACACCGGGAATGACCAAAAGGCACCCAGAAGTGAACCAGCGAAAGTGGGGGAAAAATGGAGGAAAAGGAGGAAAAAGTGCCAAATTGTTTAAAAATCCTACCCAGGATGGAGTTCCAGAAGTCCCGCAGCGAGCTGCACGAGCCGCAGGAACACCGGGAATGACCAAAAGGCACCCAGAAGTGAACCAGCGAAAGTGGGGGACAATTTGAGAAAAAGTTGGAAAAAAGGTCCGAAATTGTTTAAAAATCCCACCCAGGGTAGAGTTCCAGAAGTCCCGCAGCGAGCTGCACGAGCCGCAGGAACACCGGGAATGACCAAAAGGCACCCAGAAGTGAACCAGCGAAAGTGGGGGAAAAATGGAGGAAAAGGAGGAAAAAGTACCAAATTGTTTAAAAATCCTACCCAGGATGGAGTTCCAGAAGTCCCGCAGCGAGCTGCCCGAGCCGCGGGAACACCGGGAATGACCAAAAGATACCCAGAAGTGAACCAGCGAAAGTGGGGGAAAAATGGAGGAAAAGGAGGAAAAAGTGCCAAATTGTTTAAAAATCCTACCCAGGATGGAGTTCCACAAGTCCCGCAGCGAGCTGCCCGAGCCGCGGGAACACCGGGAATGACCAAAAGATACCCAGAAGTGAACCAGCGAAAGTGGGGGACAATTTGAGAAAAAGTTGGAAAAAGGTCCGAAATTGATTAAAAATCCTACCCAGGATGGAGTTCCACAAGTCCCGCAGCGAGCTGCACGAGCCGCAGGAACACCGGGAATGACCAAAAGGCACCCAGAAGTGAACCAGCGAAAGTGGGGGAAAAATGGAGGAAAAGGAGGAAAAAGTACCAAATTGTTTAAAAATCCTACCCAGGATGGAGTTCCAGAAGTCCCGCAGCGAGCTGCACGAGCCGCGGGAACACCGGGAATGACCAAAAGGCACCCAGAAGTGAACCATCAAAAGTGGGGGACAATTTGAGAAAAAGTTGGAAAAAGGTCCGAAATTGATTAAAAATCCTACCCAGGATGGAGTTCCACAAGTCCCGCAAAGAGCTGCACGAGCCGCAGGAACACCGGGAATGACCAAAAGGCACCCAGAAGTGAACCAGCGAAAGTGGGGGAAAAATGGAGGAAAAGGAGGAAAAAGTGCCAAATTGTTTAAAAATCCTACCCAGGATGGAGTTCCACAAGTCCCGCAGCGAGCTGCACGAGCCGCAGGAACACCGGGAATGACCAAAAGGCACCCAGAAGTGAACCAGCGAAAGTGGGGGAAAATGGAGGAAAAGGAGGAAAAAGTGCCAAATTGTTTAAAAATCCTACCCAGGATGGAGTTCCACAAGTCCCGCAGCGAGCTGCACGAGCCGCAGGAACACCGGGAATGACCAAAAGGCACCCAGAAGTGAACCAGCGAAAGTGGGGGAAAAATGGAGGAAAAGGAGGAAAAAGTACCAAATTGTTTAAAAATCCTACCCAGGATGGAGTTCCACAAGTCCCGCAAAGAGCTGCACGAGCCGCAGGAACACCGGGAATGACCAAAAGGCACCCAGAAGTGAACCATCAAAAGTGGGGGACAATTTGAGAAAAAGTTGGAAAAAGGTCCGAAATTGATTAAAAATCCTACCCAGGATGGAGTTCCAGAAGCCCCGCAGCGAGCTGCACGAGCCGCAGGAACACCGGGAATGACCAAAAGGCACCCAGAAGTGAACCAGCGAAAGTGGGGGAAAAATGGAGGAAAAGGAGGAAAAAGTGCCAAATTGATTAAAAATCCTACCCAGGATGGAGTTCCAGAAGCCCCGCAGCGAGCTGCCCGAGCCGCGGGAACACCGGGAATGACCAAAAGATACCCAGAAGTGAACCAGCGAAAGTGGGGGAAAAATGGAGGAAAAGGAGGAAAAAGTGCCAAATTGTTTAAAAATCCTACCCAGGATGGAGTTCCACAAGTCCCGCAGCGAGCTGCACGAGCCGCAGGAACACCGGGAATGACCAAAAGGCACCCAGAAGTGAACCATCAAAAGTGGGGGAAAAATGGAGGAAAAGGAGGAAAAAGTGCCAAATTGTTTAAAAATCCTACCCAGGATGGAGATCCACAAGTCCCGCAGCGAGCTGCACGAGCCGCAGGAACACCGGGAATGACCAAAAGGCACCCAGAAGTGAACCAGCGAAAGTGGGGGAAAAATGGAGGAAAAGGAGGAGAAAGTACCAAATTGTTTAAAAATCCTACCCAGGATGGAGTTCCACAAGTCCCGCAGCGAGCTGCACGAGCTGCAGGAACACCGGGAATGACCGAAAGGCACCCAGAAGTGAACCAGCGAAAGTGGGGGAAAAATGGAGGAAAAGGAGGAAAAAGTACCAAATTGTTTAAAAATCCTACCCAGGATGGAGTTCCAGAAGTCCCGCAGCGAGCTGCACGAGCCGCAGGAACACCGGGAATGACCAAAAGGCACCCAGAAGTGAACCAGCGAAAGTGGGGGAAAAATGGAGGAAAAGGAGGAAAAAGTACCATATTGTTTGAAAATCCTACCCAGGATGGAGTTCCAGAAGCCCCGCAGCGAGCTGCACGAGCCGCAGGAACACCGGGAATGACCAAAAGGCACCCAGAAGTGAACCAGCGAAAGTGGGGGGAAATGGAGGAAAAGGAGGAAAAAGTACCAAATTGTTTAAAAATCCTACCCAGGATGGAGTTCCACAAGCCCCGCAGCGAGCTGCGCGAGCCGTGGGAACACCGGGAATGACCAAAAGGCACCCAGAAGTGAACCAGCGAAAGTGGGGGAAAATGGAGGAAAAGGAGGAAAAAGTGCCAAATTGTTTAAAAATCCTACCCAGGATGGAGTTCCAGAAGTCCGGCAGCGAGCTGCACGAGCCGCAGGAACACCGGGAATGACCAAAAGGCACCCAGAAGTGAACCAGCGAAAGTGGGGGAAAAATGGAGGAAAAGGAGGAAAAAGTGCCAAATTGTTTAAAAATCCTACCCAGGATGGAGTTCCAGAAGACCCGCAGAGAGCTGCGCGAGCTCCGGGACCCCCTGGAATGACCAAAAGATACCCAGGAGTGAACCATCAAAAGTGGGGGACAATTTGAGAAAAAGTTGGAAAAAGGTCCGAAATTGTTTAAAAATCCTACCCAGGATGGAGTTCCAGAAGCCCCGCAGCGAGCTGCACGAGCCGCAGGAACACCGGGAATGACCAAAAGGCACCCAGAAGTGAACCAGCGAAAGTGGGGGACAATTTGAGAAAAAGTTGGAAAAAGTGCCAAATTGTTTAAAAATCCTACCCAGGATGGAGTTCCACAAGTCCCGCAAAGAGCTGCACGAGCCGCAGGAACACCGGGAATGACCAAAAGGCACCCAGAAGTGAACCATCAAAAGTGGGGGACAATTTGAGAAAAAGTTGGAAAAAGGTCCGAAATTGATTAAAAATCCTACCCAGGATGGAGTTCCAGAAGCCCCGCAGCGAGCTGCACGAGACGCAGGAACACCGGGAATGACCAAAAGGCACCCAGAAGTGAACCATCAAAAGTGGGGGACAATTTGAGAAAAAGTTGGAAAAAGGTCCGAAATTGATTAAAAATCCTACCCAGGATGGAGTTCCAGAAGCCCCGCAGCGAGCTGCGCGAGCCGCGGGACCCCCGGGAATGACCAAAAGATACCCAGGAGTGAACCAGCGAAAGTGGGGGACAATTTGAGAAAAAGTTGGAAAAAAGGTCCGAAATTGTTTAAAAATCCCACCCAGGGTAGAGTTCCAGAAGTCCCGCAGCGAGCTGCACGAGCCGCAGGAACACCGGGAATGACCAAAAGGCACCCAGAAGTGAACCAGCGAAAGTGGGGGAAAAATGGAGGAAAAGGAGGAAAAAGTACCAAATTGTTTAAAAATCCTACCCAGGATGGAGTTCCAGAAGTCCCGCAGCGAGCTGCCCGAGCCGCGGGAACACCGGGAATGACCAAAAGATACCCAGAAGTGAACCAGCGAAAGTGGGGGAAAAATGGAGGAAAAGGAGGAAAAAGTGCCAAATTGTTTAAAAATCCTACCCAGGATGGAGTTCCACAAGTCCCGCAGCGAGCTGCCCGAGCCGCGGGAACACCGGGAATGACCAAAAGATACCCAGAAGTGAACCAGCGAAAGTGGGGGACAATTTGAGAAAAAGTTGGAAAAAGGTCCGAAATTGATTAAAAATCCTACCCAGGATGGAGTTCCACAAGTCCCGCAGCGAGCTGCACGAGCCGCAGGAACACCGGGAATGACCAAAAGGCACCCAGAAGTGAACCAGCGAAAGTGGGGGAAAAATGGAGGAAAAGGAGGAAAAAGTACCAAATTGTTTAAAAATCCTACCCAGGATGGAGTTCCAGAAGTCCCGCAGCGAGCTGCACGAGCCGCGGGAACACCGGGAATGACCAAAAGGCACCCAGAAGTGAACCATCAAAAGTGGGGGACAATTTGAGAAAAAGTTGGAAAAAGGTCCGAAATTGATTAAAAATCCTACCCAGGATGGAGTTCCACAAGTCCCGCAGCGAGCTGCACGAGCCGCAGGAACACCGGGAATGACCAAAAGGCACCCAGAAGTGAACCAGCGAAAGTGGGGGAAAATGGAGGAAAAGGAGGAAAAAGTGCCAAATTGTTTAAAAATCCTACCCAGGATGGAGTTCCACAAGTCCCGCAGCGAGCTGCACGAGCCGCAGGAACACCGGGAATGACCAAAAGGCACCCAGAAGTGAACCAGCGAAAGTGGGGGAAAAATGGAGGAAAAGGAGGAAAAAGTACCAAATTGTTTAAAAATCCTACCCAGGATGGAGTTCCACAAGTCCCGCAAAGAGCTGCACGAGCCGCAGGAACACCGGGAATGACCAAAAGGCACCCAAAAGTGAACCATCAAAAGTGGGGGACAATTTGAGAAAAAGTTGGAAAAAGGTCCGAAATTGATTAAAAATCCCTACCCAGGATGGAGTTCCAGAAGCCCCGCAGCGAGCTGCACGAGCCGCAGGAACACCGGGAATGACCAAAAGGCACCCAGAAGTGAACCAGCGAAAGTGGGGGAAAAATGGAGGAAAAGGAGGAAAAAGTGCCAAATTGATTAAAAATCCTACCCAGGATGGAGTTCCAGAAGCCCCGCAGCGAGCTGCCCGAGCCGCGGGAACACCGGGAATGACCAAAAGATACCCAGAAGTGAACCAGCGAAAGTGGGGGAAAAATGGAGGAAAAGGAGGAAAAAGTGCCAAATTGTTTAAAAATCCTACCCAGGATGGAGTTCCACAAGTCCCGCAGCGAGCTGCACGAGCCGCAGGAACACCGGGAATGACCAAAAGGCACCCAGAAGTGAACCATCAAAAGTGGGGGAAAAATGGAGGAAAAGGAGGAAAAAGTGCCAAATTGTTTAAAAATCCTACCCAGGATGGAGATCCACAAGTCCCGCAGCGAGCTGCACGAGCCGCAGGAACACCGGGAATGACCAAAAGGCACCCAGAAGTGAACCATCAAAAGTGGGGGACAATTTGAGAAAAAGTTGGAAAAAGGTCCGAAATTGATTAAAAATCCTACCCAGGATGGAGTTCCAGAAGCCCCGCAGCGAGCTGCGCGAGCCGCGGGACCCCCGGGAATGACCAAAAGATACCCAGGAGTGAACCAGCGAAAGTGGGGGACAATTTGAGAAAAAGTTGGAAAAAGGTCCGAAATTGATTAAAAATCCTACCCAGGGTAGAGTTCCACAAGTCCCGCAAAGAGCTGCACGAGCCGCAGGAACACCGGGAATGACCAAAAGGCACCCAGAAGTGAACCAGCGAAAGTGGGGGAAAAATGGAGGAAAAGGAGGAAAAAGTGCCAAATTGTTTAAAAATCTTATCCCAGGATGGAGTTCCAGAAGTCCCGCAGCGAGCTGCACGAGCCGCAGGAACACCGGGAATGACCAAAAGGCACCCAGAAGTGAACCATCAAAAGTGGGGGACAATTTGAGAAAAAGTTGGAAAAAGGTCCGAAATTGATTAAAAATCCTACCCAGGATGGAGTTCCAGAAGCCCCGCAGCGAGCTGCGCGAGCCGCGGGACCCCCGGGAATGACCAAAAGATACCCAGGAGTGAACCAGCGAAAGTGGGGGACAATTTGAGAAAAAGTTGGAAAAAGGTCCGAAATTGATTAAAAATCCTACCCAGGGTAGAGTTCCACAAGTCCCGCAGCGAGCTGCACGAGCCGCAGGAACACCGGGAATGACCAAAAGGCACCCAGAAGTGAACCAGCGAAAGTGGGGGAAAAATGGAGGAAAAGGAGGAAAAAGTACCAAATTGTTTAAAAATCCTACCCAGGATGGCGTTCCAGAAGTCCCGCAGCGAGCTGCACGAGCCGCAGGAACACCGGGAATGACCAAAAGGCACCCAGAAGTGAACCAGCGAAAGTGGGGGAAAAATGGAGGAAAAGGAGGAAAAAGTGCCAAATTGTTTAAAAATCCTACCCAGGATGGAGTTCCACAAGCCCCGCAGCGAGCTGCACGAGCCGCAGGAACACCGGGAATGACCAAAAGGCACCCAGAAGTGAACCAGCGAAAGTGGGGGAAAATGGAGGAAAAGGAGGAAAAAGTACCAAATTGTTTAAAAATCCTACCCCAGGATGGAGTTCCACAAGTCCCGCAGCGAGCTGCACGAGCCGCAGGAACACCGGAATGACCAAAAGGCACCCAGAAGTGAACCAGCGAAAGTGGGGGAAAAAATGGAGGAAAAGGAGGAAAAAGTACCAAATTGTTTAAAAATCCTTACCAGGATGGAGTTCCACAAGTCCCGCAAAGAGCTGCACAAGCCGCAGGAACACCGGGAATGACCAAAAGATACCCAGGAGTGAACCAGCGAAAGTGGGGGACAATTTGAGAAAAAGTTGGAAAAAGGTCCGAATTGATTAAAAATCCTACCCAGGATGGAGTTCCAGAAGTCCCGCAGCGAGCTGCACGAGCCGCAGGAACACCGGAATGACCAAAAGGCACCCAGAAGTGAACCATCAAAAGTGGGGGACAATTTGAGAAAAAGTTGAGAAAAAGGTCCGAAATTGATTAAAAATCCTACCCAGGATGGAGTTCCAGAAGCCCCGCAGCGAGCTGCACGAGCGCAGGAACACCGGGAATGACCAAAAGGCACCCAGAAGTGAACCAGCGAAAGTGGGGGGACAATTTGAGAAAAAGTTGAAAAAGGTCCGAAATTGATTAAAAAATCCTACCCAGGATGGAGTTCCAGAAGCCCCGCAGCGAGCTGCACGAGCCGCAGGAACACCGGGAATGACCAAAAGATACCCAGGAGTGAACCAGCCAAAGTGGGGGACAATTTGAGAAAAAGTTGGAAAAAGGTCCGAAATTGATTAAAAATCCTACCCAGGATGGAGTTCCAGAAGCCCCGCAGCGAGCTGCACGAGCCGCAGGAACACGGGAATGACCAAAAGGCACCCAGAAGTGAACCAGCCAAAGTGGGGGACAATTTGAGAAAAAGTTGGAAAAAGGTCCGAAATTGTTTAAAAATCCCACCCAGGATGGAGTTCCAGAAGTCCCGCAGCGAGCTGCACGAGCCGCAGGAACACCGGGAATGACCAAAAGGCACCCAGAAGTGAACCAGCGAAAGTGGGGGAAAAATGGAGGAAAAGGAGGAAAAAGTGCCAAATTGTTTAAAAATCCTACCCAGGATGGAGTTCCAGAAGTCCCGCAGCGAGCTGCACGAGCCGCAGGAACACCGGGAATGACCAAAAGATACCCAGGAGTGAACCAGCCAAAGTGGGGGACAATTTGAGAAAAAGTTGGAAAAAGGTCCGAAATTGTTTAAAAATCCCACCCAGGGTAGAGTTCCAGAAGTCCCGCAGCGAGCTGCACGAGCCGCAGGAACACCGGGAATGACCAAAAGGCACCCAGAAGTGAACCAGCGAAAGTGGGGGAAAAATGGAGGAAAAGGAGGAAAAAGTGCCAAATTGTTTAAAAATCCTACCCAGGATGGAGTTCCAGAAGTCCCGCAGCGAGCTGCACGAGCCGCAGGAACACCGGGAATGACCAAAAGGCACCCAGAAGTGAACCAGCGAAAGTGGGGGACAATTTGAGAAAAAGTTGGAAAAAAGGTCCGAAATTGTTTAAAAATCCCACCCAGGGTAGAGTTCCAGAAGTCCCGCAGCGAGCTGCACGAGCCGCAGGAACACCGGGAATGACCAAAAGGCACCCAGAAGTGAACCAGCGAAAGTGGGGGAAAAATGGAGGAAAAGGAGGAAAAAGTGCCAAATTGTTTAAAAATCCTACCCAGGATGGAGTTCCACAAGCCCCGCAGCGAGCTGCACGAGCCGCAGGAACACCGGGAATGACCAAAAGGCACCCAGAAGTGAACCAGCGAAAGTGGGGGAAAATGGAGGAAAAGGAGGAAAAAGTACCAAATTGTTTAAAAATCCTACCCAGGATGGAGTTCCACAAGTCCCGCAGCGAGCTGCACGAGCCGCAGGAACACCGGGAATGACCAAAAGGCACCCAGAGGTGAACCAGCGAAAGTGGGGGAAAAAATGGAGGAAAAGGAGGAAAAAGTACCAAATTGTTTAAAAATCCTACCCAGGATGGAGTTCCACAAGTCCCGCAAAGAGCTGCACAAGCCGCAGGAACACCGGGAATGACCAAAAGGCACCCAGAAGTGAACCAGCGAAAGTGGGGGAAAAAATGGAGGAAAAGGAGGAAAAAGTACCAAATTGTTTAAAAATCCTACCCAGGATGGAGTTCCACAAGTCCCGCAGCGAGCTGCACGAGCCGCAAGAACACCGGGAATGACCAAAAGGCACCCAGAAGTGAACCAGCGAAAGTGGGGGAAAAATGGAGGAAAAGGAGGAAAAAGTACCAAATTGTTTAAAAATCCTACCCAGGATGGAGTTCCACAAGTCCCGCAGCGAGCTGCACGAGCCGCAGGAACACCGGGAATGACCAAAAGGCACCCAGAAGTGAACCAGCGAAAGTGGGGGAAAAATGGAGGAAAAGGAGGAAAAAGTGCCAAATTGTTTAAAAATCCTACCCAGGATGGAGTTCCAGAAGTCCCGCAGCGAGCTGCACGAGCCGCAGGAACACCGGGAATGACCAAAAGGCACCCAGAAGTGAACCAGCGAAAGTGGGGGAAAAATGGAGGAAAAGGAGGAAAAAGTGCCAAATTGTTTAAAAATCCTACCCAGGATGGAGTTCCAGAAGTCCCGCAAAGAGCTGCACGAGCCGCAGGAACACCGGGAATGACCAAAAGGCACCCAGAAGTGAACCATCAAAAGTGGGGGACAATTTGAGAAAAAGTTGGAAAAAAGGTCCGAAATTGATTAAAAATCCTACCCAGGATGGAGTTCCAGAAGCCCCGCAGCGAGCTGCACGAGCCGCAGGAACACCGATAATGAACAAAAGGCACAAGTGAACCAGCGAAAGTGGGGGAAAAATGGAGGAAAAGGAGGAAAAAGTGCCAAATTGTTTAAAAATCTTATCCCAGGATGGAGTTCCAGAAGTCCCGCAGCGAGCTGCACGAGCCGCAGGAACACCGGGAATGACCAAAAGGCACCCAGAAGTGAACCATCAAAAGTGGGGGACAATTGAGAAAAAGTTGGAAAAAGGTCCGAAATTGATTAAAAATCCTACCCAGGATGGAGTTCCAGAAGCCCCGCAGCGAGCTGCGCGAGCCGCGGGACCCCCGGGAATGACCAAAAGATACCCAGGAGTGAACCAGCGAAAGTGGGGACAATTTGAGAAAAAGTTGGAAAAAGGTCCGAAATTGATTAAAAATCCTACCCAGGGTAGAGTTCCACAAGTCCCCGCAGCGAGCTGCACGAGCCGCAGGAACACCGGGAATGACCAAAAGGCACCCAGAAGTGAACCAGCGAAAGTGGGGGAAAAATGAGGAAAAGGAGGAAAAAGTACCAAATTTGTTTAAAAATCCTACCCAGGATGGCGTTCCAGAAGTCCCGCAGCGAGCTGCACGAGCCGCAGGAACACCGTGAATGACCAAAAGGCACCCAGAAGTGAACCAGCGAAGTGGGGGAAAAATGGAGGAAAAGGAGGAAAAAGTGCCAAATTGTTTAAAAATCCTACCCAGGATGGAGTTCCACAAGCCCCGCAGCGAGCTGCACGAGCCGCAGGAACACCGGAATGACCAAAAGGCACCCAGAAGTGAACCAGCGAAAGTGGGGGAAAAATGGAGGAAAAGGAGGAAAAAGTACCAAATTGTTTAAAAATCCTACCCAGGATGGAGTTCCACAAGTCCCCGCAGCGAGCTGCACGAGCCGCAGGAACACCGGGAATGACCAAAAGGCACCCAGAAGTGAACCATCAAAAGTGGGGACAATTTGAGAAAAAGTTGGAAAAAGGTCCGAAATTGATTAAAAATCCTACCCAGGATGGAGTTCCAGAAGCCCCGCAGCGAGCTGCGCGAGCCGCGGGACCCCCCGGGAATGACCAAAAGATACCCAGGAGTGAACCAGCGAAAGTGGGGGACAATTTGAGAAAAAGTTGGAAAAAGGTCCGAAATTGATTAAAAATCCTACCCAGGGTAGAGTTCCACAAGTCCCGCAAAGAGCTGCACGAGCCGCAGGAACACCGGGAATGACCAAAAGGCACCCAGAAGTGAACCAGCGAAAGTGGGGGAAAAATGGAGGAAAAGGAGGAGAAAGTACCAAATTGTTTAAAAATCCTACCCAGGATGGAGTTCCAGAAGTCCCGCAGCGAGCTGCACGAGCCGCGGGAACACCGGCAATGACCAAAAGGCACCCAGAAGTGAACCATCAAAAGTGGGGGACAATTTGAGAAAAAGTTGGAAAAAGGTCCGAAATTGATTAAAAATCCTACCCAGGATGGAGTTCCAGAAGTCCCGCAGCGAGCTGCCCGAGCCGCAGGAACACCGGGAATGACCAAAAGGCACCCAGAAGTGAACCAGCGAAAGTGGGGGACAATTTGAGAAAAAGTTGGAAAAAGGTCCGAAATTGTTTAAAAATCCTACCCAGGATGGAGTTCCACAAGTCCCGCAGCGAGCTGCACGAGCCGCAGGAACACCGGGAATGACCAAAAGGCACCCAGAAGTGAACCAGCGAAAGTGGGGGAAAAATGGAGGAAAAGGAGGAGAAAGTACCAAATTGTTTAAAAATCCTACCCAGGATGGAGTTCCAGAAGTCCCGCAGCGAGCTGCACGAGCCGCGGGAACACCGGCAATGACCAAAAGGCACCCAGAAGTGAACCATCAAAAGTGGGGGACAATTTGAGAAAAAGTTGGAAAAAGGTCCGAAATTGATTAAAAATCCTACCCAGGATGGAGTTCCAGAAGCCCCGCAGCGAGCTGCACGAGCCGCAGGAACACCGGGAATGACCAAAAGGCACCCAGAACTGAACCAGCCAAAGTGGGGGACAATTTGAGAAAAAGTTGGAAAAAGGTCCGAAATTGATTAAAAATCCTACCCAGGATGGAGTTCCAGAAGCCCCGCAGCGAGCTGCACGAGCCGCAGGAACACCGGGAATGACCAAAAGATACCCAGGAGTGAACCAGCCAAAGTGGGGGACAATTTGAGAAAAAGTTGGAAAAAGGTCCGAAATTGATTAAAAATCCTACCCAGGATGGAGTTCCAGAAGCCCCGCAGCGAGCTGCACGAGCCGCAGGAACACCGGGAATGACCAAAAGGCACCCAGAAGTGAACCAGCCAAAGTGGGGGACAATTTGAGAAAAAGTTGGAAAAAGGTCCGAAATTGTTTAAAAATCCCACCCAGGATGGAGTTCCAGAAGTCCCGCAGCGAGCTGCACGAGCCGCGGGAACACCGGGAATGACCAAAAGATACCCAGGAGTGAACCAGCCAAAGTGGGGGACAATTTGAGAAAAAGTTGGAAAAAGGTCCGAAATTGTTTAAAAATCCCACCCAGGGTAGAGTTCCAGAAGTCCCGCAGCGAGCTGCACGAGCCGCAGGAACACCGGGAATGACCAAAAGGCACCCAGAAGTGAACCAGCGAAAGTGGGGGAAAAATGGAGGAAAAGGAGGAAAAAGTGCCAAATTGTTTAAAAATCCTACCCAGGATGGAGTTCCAGAAGTCCCGCAGCGAGCTGCACGAGCCGCAGGAACACCGGGAATGACCAAAAGGCACCCAGAAGTGAACCAGCGAAAGTGGGGGACAATTTGAGAAAAAGTTGGAAAAAAGGTCCGAAATTGTTTAAAAATCCCACCCAGGATGGAGTTCCACAAGTCCCGCAGCGAGCTGCACGAGCCGCAGGAACACCGGGAATGACCAAAAGGCACCCAGAAGTGAACCAGCGAAAGTGGGGGAAAAATGGAGGAAAAGGAGGAAAAAGTACCAAATTGTTTAAAAATCCTACCCAGGATGGAGTTCCAGAAGTCCCGCAGCGAGCTGCACGAGCCGCAGGAACACCGGGAATGACCAAAAGGCACCCAGAAGTGAACCATCAAAAGTGGGGGACAATTTGAGAAAAAGTTGGAAAAAGGTCCGAAATTGATTAAAAATCCTACCCAGGATGGAGTTCCACAAGTCCCGCAAAGAGCTGCACGAGCCGCAGGAACACCGGGAATGACCAAAAGGCACCCAGAAGTTAACCAGCGAAAGTGGGGGAAAAATGGAGGAAAAGGAGGAAAAAGTGCCAAATTGTTTAAAAATCCTACCCAGGATGGAGTTCCACAAGCCCCGCAGCGAGCTGCACGAGCCGCAGGAACACCGGGAATGACCAAAAGGCACCCAGAAGTGAACCAGCGAAAGTGGGGGAAAATGGAGGAAAAGGAGGAAAAAGTACCAAATTGTTTAAAAATCCTACCCAGGATGGAGTTCCACAAGTCCCGCAAAGAGCTGCACAAGCCGCAGGAACACCGGGAATGACCAAAAGGCACCCAGAAGTGAACCAGCGAAAGTGGGGGAAAAAATGGAGGAAAAGGAGGAAAAAGTACCAAATTGTTTAAAAATCCTACCCAGGATGGAGTTCCACAAGTCCCGCAGCGAGCTGCACGAGCCGCAAGAACACCGGGAATGACCAAAAGGCACCCAGAAGTGAACCAGCGAAAGTGGGGGAAAAATGGAGGAAAAGGAGGAAAAAGTACCAAATTGTTTAAAAATCCTACCCAGGATGGAGTTCCACAAGTCCCGCAGCGAGCTGCCCGAGCCGCGGGAACACCGGGAATGACCAAAAGGCACCCAGAAGTGAACCAGCGAAAGTGGGGGACAATTTGAGAAAAAGTTGGAAAAAGGTCCGAAATTGATTAAAAATCCTACCCAGGGTAGAGTTCCACAAGTCCCGCAGCGAGCTGCACGAGCCGCAGGAACACCGGGAATGACCAAAAGGCACCCAGAAGTGAACCATCAAAAGTGGGGGACAATTTGAGAAAAAGTTGGAAAAAGGTCCGAAATTGATTAAAAATCCTACCCAGGATGGAGTTCCAGAAGCCCCGCAGCGAGCTGCACGAGCCGCGGGACCCCCGGGAATGACCAAAAGATACCCAGGAGTGAACCAGCCAAAGTGGGGGACAATTTGAGAAAAAGTTGGAAAAAGGGCCGAAATTGTTTAAAAATCCTACCCAGGATGGAGTTCCAGAAGCCCCGCAGCGAGCTGCCCGAGCCGCGGGAACACCGGGAATGACCAAAAGATACCCAGGAGTGAACCAGCCAAAGTGGGGGACAATTTGAGGAAAAAGTTGGAAAAAGGTCCGAAATTGTTTAAAAATCCTACCCAGGATGGAGTTCCAGAAGTCCCGCAGCGAGCTGCACGAGCCGCAGGAACACCGGGAATGACCAAAAGGCACCCAGAAGTGAACCAGCGAAAGTGGGGGAAAAATGGAGGAAAAGGAGGAAAAAGTACCAAATTGTTTAAAAATCATACCCAGGATGGAGTTCCACAAGTCCCGCAGCGAGCTGCACGAGCCGCAGGAACACCGGGAATGACCAAAAGGCACCCAGAAGTGAACCAGCGAAAGTGGGGGAAAAATGGAGGAAAAGGAGGAAAAAGTACCAAATTGTTTAAAAATCATACCCAGGATGGAGTTCCACAAGTCCCGCAGCGAGCTGCACGAGCCGCAGGAACACCGGGAATGACCAAAAGGCACCCAGAAGTGAACCATCAAAAGTGGGGGACAATTTGAGAAAAAGTTGGAAAAAGGTCCGAAATTGATTAAAAATCCTACCCAGGATGGAGTTCCAGAAGCCCCGCAGCGAGCTGCGCGAGCCGCAGGAACACCGGGAATGACCAAAAGGCACCCAGAAGTGAACCATCAAAAGTGGGGGACAATTTGAGAAAAAGTTGGAAAAAGGTCCGAAATTGATTAAAAATCCTACCCAGGATGGAGTTCCAGAAGCCCCGCAGCGAGCTGCACGAGCCGCAGGAACACCGGGAATGACCAAGAGGCACCCAGAAGTGAACCATCAAAAGTGGGGGACAATTTGAGAAAAAGTTGGAAAAAGGTCCGAAATTGATTAAAAATCCTACCCAGGATGGAGTTCCAGAAGTCCCGCAGCGAGCTGCACGAGCTGCAGGAACACCGGGAATGACCAAAAGGCACCCAGAAGTGAACCATCAAAAGTGGGGGACAATTTGAGAAAAAGTTGGAAAAAGGTCCGAAATTGATTAAAAATCCTACCCAGGATGGAGTTCCAGAAGCCCCGCAGCGAGCTGCGCGAGCCGCGGGACCCCCGGGAATGACCAAAAGATACCCAGGAGTGAACCAGCGAAAGTGGGGGACAATTTGAGAAAAAGTTGGAAAAAGGTCCGAAATTGATTAAAAATCCTACCCAGGGTAGAGTTCCACAAGTCCCGCAAAGAGCTGCACGAGCCGCAGGAACACCGGGAATGACCAAAAGGCACCCAGAAGTGAACCAGCGAAAGTGGGGGAAAAATGGAGGAAAAGGAGGAAAAAGTGCCAAATTGTTTAAAAATCTTATCCCAGGATGGAGTTCCAGAAGTCCCGCAGCGAGCTGCACGAGCCGCAGGAACACCGGGAATGACCAAAAGGCACCCAGAAGTGAACCATCAAAAGTGGGGGACAATTTGAGAAAAAGTTGGAAAAAGGTCCGAAATTGATTAAAAATCCTACCCAGGATGGAGTTCCAGAAGCCCCGCAGCGAGCTGCGCGAGCCGCGGGACCCCCGGGAATGACCAAAAGATACCCAGGAGTGAACCAGCGAAAGTGGGGGACAATTTGAGAAAAAGTTGGAAAAAGGTCCGAAATTGATTAAAAATCCTACCCAGGGTAGAGTTCCACAAGTCCCGCAGCGAGCTGCACGAGCCGCAGGAACACCGGGAATGACCAAAAGGCACCCAGAAGTGAACCAGCGAAAGTGGGGGAAAAATGGAGGAAAAGGAGGAAAAAGTACCAAATTGTTTAAAAATCCTACCCAGGATGGCGTTCCAGAAGTCCCGCAGCGAGCTGCACGAGCCGCAGGAACACCGGGAATGACCAAAAGGCACCCAGAAGTGAACCAGCGAAAGTGGGGGAAAAATGGAGGAAAAGGAGGAAAAAGTGCCAAATTGTTTAAAAATCCTACCCAGGATGGAGTTCCACAAGCCCCGCAGCGAGCTGCACGAGCCGCAGGAACACCGGGAATGACCAAAAGGCACCCAGAAGTGAACCAGCGAAAGTGGGGGAAAATGGAGGAAAAGGAGGAAAAAGTACCAAATTGTTTAAAAATCCTACCCAGGATGGAGTTCCACAAGTCCCGCAAAGAGCTGCACAAGCCGCAGGAACACCGGGAATGACCAAAAGATACCCAGGAGTGAACCAGCGAAAGTGGGGGACAATTTGAGAAAAAGTTGGAAAAAGGTCCGAAATTGATTAAAAATCCTACCCAGGATGGAGTTCCAGAAGTCCCGCAGCGAGCTGCACGAGCCGCAGGAACACCGGGAATGACCAAAAGGCACCCAGAAGTGAACCATCAAAAGTGGGGGACAATTTGAGAAAAAGTTGGAAAAAGGTCCGAAATTGATTAAAAATCCTACCCAGGATGGAGTTCCAGAAGCCCCGCAGCGAGCTGCACGAGCCGCAGGAACACCGGGAATGACCAAAAGGCACCCAGAAGTGAACCAGCGAAAGTGGGGGACAATTTGAGAAAAAGTTGGAAAAAGGTCCGAAATTGATTAAAAATCCTACCCAGGATGGAGTTCCAGAAGCCCCGCAGCGAGCTGCACGAGCCGCGGGAACACCGGGAATGACCAAAAGATACCCAGGAGTGAACCAGCCAAAGTGGGGGACAATTTGAGAAAAAGTTGGAAAAAGGTCCGAAATTGATTAAAAATCCTACCCAGGATGGAGTTCCACAAGTCCCGCAGCGAGCTGCACGAGCCGCAGGAACACCGGGAATGACCAAAAGGCACCCAGAAGTGAACCAGCGAAAGTGGGGGAAAAATGGAGGAAAAGGAGGAGAAAGTACCAAATTGTTTAAAAATCCTACCCAGGATGGAGTTCCACAAGTCCCGCAGCGAGCTGCACGAGCTGCAGGAACACCGGGAATGACCGAAAGGCACCCAGAAGTGAACCAGCGAAAGTGGGGGAAAAATGGAGGAAAAGGAGGAAAAAGTACCAAATTGTTTAAAAATCCTACCCAGGATGGAGTTCCAGAAGTCCCGCAGCGAGCTGCACGAGCCGCAGGAACACCGGGAATGACCAAAAGGCACCCAGAAGTGAACCAGCGAAAGTGGGGGAAAAATGGAGGAAAAGGAGGAAAAAGTACCATATTGTTTGAAAATCCTACCCAGGATGGAGTTCCAGAAGCCCCGCAGCGAGCTGCACGAGCCGCAGGAACACCGGGAATGACCAAAAGGCACCCAGAAGTGAACCAGCGAAAGTGGGGGAAAAATGGAGGAAAAGGAGGAAAAAGTACCAAATTGTTTAAAAATCCTACCCAGGATGGAGTTCCACAAGTCCCGCAGCGAGCTGCACGAGCCGCAGGAACACCGGGAATGACCAAAAGGCACCCAGAAGTGAACCAGCGAAAGTGGGGGAAAAATGGAGGAAAAGGAGGAAAAAGTACCAAATTGTTTAAAAATCCTACCCAGGATGGAGTTCCACAAGTCCCGCAGCGAGCTGCACGAGCCGCAGGAACACCGGGAATGACCAAAAGGCACCCAGAAGTGAACCAGCGAAAGTGGGGGAAAAATGGAGGAAAAGGAGGAAAAAGTACCAAATTGTTTAAAAATCCTACCCAGGATGGAGTTCCACAAGTCCCGCAGCGAGCTGCACGAGCCGCAGGAACACCGGGAATGACCAAAAGGCACCCAGAAGTGAACCAGCGAAAGTGGGGGAAAAATGGAGGAAAAGGAGGAAAAAGTACCAAATTGTTTAAAAATCCTACCCAGGATGGAGTTCCACAAGCCCCGCAGCGAGCTGCGCGAGCCGTGGGAACACCGGGAATGACCAAAAGGCACCCAGAAGTGAACCAGCGAAAGTGGGGGAAAATGGAGGAAAAGGAGGAAAAAGTGCCAAATTGTTTAAAAATCCTACCCAGGATGGAGTTCCAGAAGTCCCGCAGCGAGCTGCACGAGCCGCAGGAACACCGGGAATGACCAAAAGGCACCCAGAAGTGAACCAGCGAAAGTGGGGGAAAAATGGAGGAAAAGGAGGAAAAAGTGCCAAATTGTTTAAAAATCCTACCCAGGATGGAGTTCCAGAAGACCCGCAGAGAGCTGCGCGAGCTCCGGGACCCCCTGGAATGACCAAAAGATACCCAGGAGTGAACCATCAAAAGTGGGGGACAATTTGAGAAAAAGTTGGAAAAAGGTCCGAAATTGTTTAAAAATCCTACCCAGGATGGAGTTCCAGAAGCCCCGCAGCGAGCTGCACGAGCCGCAGGAACACCGGGAATGACCAAAAGGCACCCAGAAGTGAACCAGCGAAAGTGGGGGACAATTTGAGAAAAAGTTGGAAAAAGTGCCAAATTGTTTAAAAATCCTACCCAGGATGGAGTTCCACAAGTCCCGCAAAGAGCTGCACGAGCCGCAGGAACACCGGGAATGACCAAAAGGCACCCAGAAGTGAACCATCAAAAGTGGGGGACAATTTGAGAAAAAGTTGGAAAAAGGTCCGAAATTGATTAAAAATCCTACCCAGGATGGAGTTCCAGAAGCCCCGCAGCGAGCTGCACGAGACGCAGGAACACCGGGAATGACCAAAAGGCACCCAGAAGTGAACCATCAAAAGTGGGGGACAATTTGAGAAAAAGTTGGAAAAAGGTCCGAAATTGATTAAAAATCCTACCCAGGATGGAGTTCCAGAAGCCCCGCAGCGAGCTGCACGAGCCGCAGGAACACCGAGAATGACCAAAAGATACCCAGGAGTGAACCAGCCAAAGTGGGGGACAATTTGAGAAAAAGTTGGAAAAAGGTCCGAAATTGATTAAAAATCCTACCCAGGATGGAGTTCCAGAAGCCCCGCAGCGAGCTGCACGAGCCGCAGGAACACCGGGAATGACCAAAAGATACCCAGGAGTGAACCAGCCAAAGTGGGGGACAATTTGAGAAAAAGTTGGAAAAAGGTCCGAAATTGATTAAAAATCCTACCCAGGATGGAGTTCCAGAAGCCCCGCAGCGAGCTGCACGAGCCGCAGGAACACCGGGAATGACCAAAAGATACCCAGGAGTGAACCAGCCAAAGTGGGGGACAATTTGAGAAAAAGTTGGAAAAAGGTCCGAAATTGATTAAAAATCCTACCCAGGATGGAGTTCCAGAAGCCCCGCAGCGAGCTGCACGAGCCGCAGGAACACCGGGAATGACCAAAAGGCACCCAGAAGTGAACCAGCCAAAGTGGGGGACAATTTGAGAAAAAGTTGGAAAAAGGTCCGAAATTGTTTAAAAATCCCACCCAGGATGGAGTTCCAGAAGTCCCGCAGCGAGCTGCACGAGCCGCAGGAACACCGGGAATGACCAAAAGGCACCCAGAAGTGAACCAGCGAAAGTGGGGGAAAAATGGAGGAAAAGGAGGAAAAAGTGCCAAATTGTTTAAAAATCCTACCCAGGATGGAGTTCCACAAGTCCCGCAGCGAGCTGCCCGAGCCGCGGGAACACCGGGAATGACCAAAAGATACCCAGAAGTGAACCAGCGAAAGTGGGGGACAATTTGAGAAAAAGTTGGAAAAAGGTCCGAAATTGATTAAAAATCCTACCCAGGATGGAGTTCCACAAGTCCCGCAGCGAGCTGCACGAGCCGCAGGAACACCGGGAATGACCAAAAGGCACCCAGAAGTGAACCAGCGAAAGTGGGGGAAAATGGAGGAAAAGGAGGAAAAAGTGCCAAATTGTTTAAAAATCCTACCCAGGATGGAGTTCCACAAGTCCCGCAGCGAGCTGCACGAGCCGCAGGAACACCGGGAATGACCAAAAGGCACCCAGAAGTGAACCAGCGAAAGTGGGGGAAAAATGGAGGAAAAGGAGGAAAAAGTACCAAATTGTTTAAAAATCCTACCCAGGATGGAGTTCCACAAGTCCCGCAAAGAGCTGCACGAGCCGCAGGAACACCGGGAATGACCAAAAGGCACCCAGAAGTGAACCATCAAAAGTGGGGGACAATTTGAGAAAAAGTTGGAAAAAGGTCCGAAATTGATTAAAAATCCTACCCAGGATGGAGTTCCAGAAGCCCCGCAGCGAGCTGCACGAGCCGCAGGAACACCGGGAATGACCAAAAGGCACCCAGAAGTGAACCAGCGAAAGTGGGGGAAAAATGGAGGAAAAGGAGGAAAAAGTGCCAAATTGATTAAAAATCCTACCCAGGATGGAGTTCCAGAAGCCCCGCAGCGAGCTGCCCGAGCCGCGGGAACACCGGGAATGACCAAAAGATACCCAGAAGTGAACCAGCGAAAGTGGGGGAAAAATGGAGGAAAAGGAGGAAAAAGTGCCAAATTGTTTAAAAATCCTACCCAGGATGGAGTTCCACAAGTCCCGCAGCGAGCTGCACGAGCCGCAGGAACACCGGGAATGACCAAAAGGCACCCAGAAGTGAACCATCAAAAGTGGGGGAAAAATGGAGGAAAAGGAGGAAAAAGTGCCAAATTGTTTAAAAATCCTACCCAGGATGGAGATCCACAAGTCCCGCAGCGAGCTGCACGAGCCGCAGGAACACCGGGAATGACCAAAAGGCACCCAGAAGTGAACCATCAAAAGTGGGGGACAATTTGAGAAAAAGTTGGAAAAAGGTCCGAAATTGATTAAAAATCCTACCCAGGATGGAGTTCCAGAAGCCCCGCAGCGAGCTGCGCGAGCCGCGGGACCCCCGGGAATGACCAAAAGATACCCAGGAGTGAACCAGCGAAAGTGGGGGACAATTTGAGAAAAAGTTGGAAAAAGGTCCGAAATTGATTAAAAATCCTACCCAGGGTAGAGTTCCACAAGTCCCGCAAAGAGCTGCACGAGCCGCAGGAACACCGGGAATGACCAAAAGGCACCCAGAAGTGAACCAGCGAAAGTGGGGGAAAAATGGAGGAAAAGGAGGAAAAAGTGCCAAATTGTTTAAAAATCTTATCCCAGGATGGAGTTCCAGAAGTCCCGCAGCGAGCTGCACGAGCCGCAGGAACACCGGGAATGACCAAAAGGCACCCAGAAGTGAACCATCAAAAGTGGGGACAATTTGAGAAAAAGTTGGAAAAAGGTCCGAAATTGATTAAAAATCCTACCCAGGGTAGAGTTCCAGAAGTCCCGCAGCGAGCTGCACGAGCCGCAGGAACACCGGGAATGACCAAAAGGCACCCAGAAGTGAACCATCAAAAGTGGGGGAAAAATGGAGGAAAAGGAGGAAAAAGTGCCAAATTGTTTAAAAATCCTACCCAGGATGGAGATCCACAAGTCCCGCAGCGAGCTGCACGAGCCGCAGGAACACCGGGAATGACCAAAAGGCACCCAGAAGTGAACCATCAAAAGTGGGGGACAATTTGAGAAAAAGTTGGAAAAAGGTCCGAAATTGATTAAAAATCCTACCCAGGATGGAGTTCCAGAAGCCCCGCAGCGAGCTGCGCGAGCCGCGGGACCCCCGGGAATGACCAAAAGATACCCAGGAGTGAACCAGCGAAAGTGGGGGACAATTTGAGAAAAAGTTGGAAAAAGGTCCGAAATTGATTAAAAATCCTACCCAGGGTAGAGTTCCACAAGTCCCGCAAAGAGCTGCACGAGCCGCAGGAACACCGGGAATGACCAAAAGGCACCCAGAAGTGAACCAGCGAAAGTGGGGGAAAAATGGAGGAAAAGGAGGAAAAAGTGCCAAATTGTTTAAAAATCTTATCCCAGGATGGAGTTCCAGAAGTCCCGCAGCGAGCTGCACGAGCCGCAGGAACACCGGGAATGACCAAAAGGCACCCAGAAGTGAACCATCAAAAGTGGGGGACAATTTGAGAAAAAGTTGGAAAAAGGTCCGAAATTGTTTAAAAATCCCACCCAGGGTAGAGTTCCAGAAGTCCCGCAGCGAGCTGCACGAGCCGCAGGAACACCGGGAATGACCAAAAGGCACCCAGAAGTGAACCAGCGAAAGTGGGGGAAAAATGGAGGAAAAGGAGGAAAAAGTGCCAAATTGTTTAAAAATCCTACCCAGGATGGAGTTCCACAAGCCCCGCAGCGAGCTGCACGAGCCGCAGGAACACCGGGAATGACCAAAAGGCACCCAGAAGTGAACCAGCGAAAGTGGGGGAAAATGGAGGAAAAGGAGGAAAAAGTACCAAATTGTTTAAAAATCCTACCCAGGATGGAGTTCCACAAGTCCCGCAGCGAGCTGCACGAGCCGCAGGAACACCGGGAATGACCAAAAGGCACCCAGAGGTGAACCAGCGAAAGTGGGGGAAAAAATGGAGGAAAAGGAGGAAAAAGTACCAAATTGTTTAAAAATCCTACCCAGGATGGAGTTCCACAAGTCCCGCAAAGAGCTGCACAAGCCGCAGGAACACCGGGAATGACCAAAAGGCACCCAGAAGTGAACCAGCGAAAGTGGGGGAAAAAATGGAGGAAAAGGAGGAAAAAGTACCAAATTGTTTAAAAATCCTACCCAGGATGGAGTTCCACAAGTCCCGCAGCGAGCTGCACGAGCCGCAAGAACACCGGGAATGACCAAAAGGCACCCAGAAGTGAACCAGCGAAAGTGGGGGAAAAATGGAGGAAAAGGAGGAAAAAGTACCAAATTGTTTAAAAATCCTACCCAGGATGGAGTTCCACAAGTCCCGCAGCGAGCTGCACGAGCCGCAAGAACACCGGGAATGACCAAAAGGCACCCAGAAGTGAACCAGCGAAAGTGGGGGAAAAATGGAGGAAAAGGAGGAAAAAGTACCAAATTGTTTAAAAATCCTACCCAGGATGGAGTTCCACAAGTCCCGCAGCGAGCTGCCCGAGCCGCGGGAACACCGGGAATGACCAAAAGGCACCCAGAAGTGAACCAGCGAAAGTGGGGGACAATTTGAGAAAAAGTTGGAAAAAGGTCCGAAATTGTTTAAAAATCCTACCCAGGATGGAGTTCCACAAGTCCCGCAGCGAGCTGCACGAGCCGCAGGAACACCGGGAATGACCAAAAGGCACCCAGAAGTGAACCAGCGAAAGTGGGGGAAAAATGGAGGAAAAGGAGGAAAAAGTGCCAAATTGTTTAAAAATCCTACCCAGGATGGAGTTCCAGAAGTCCCGCAGCGAGCTGCACGAGCCGCAGGAACACCGGGAATGACCAAAAGGCACCCAGAAGTGAACCAGCGAAAGTGGGGGAAAAATGGAGGAAAAGGAGGAAAAAGTGCCAAATTGTTTAAAAATCCTACCCAGGATGGAGTTCCAGAAGTCCCGCAAAGAGCTGCACGAGCCGCAGGAACACCGGGAATGACCAAAAGGCACCCAGAAGTGAACCATCAAAAGTGGGGGACAATTTGAGAAAAAGTTGGAAAAAAGGTCCGAAATTGATTAAAAATCCTACCCAGGATGGAGTTCCAGAAGCCCCGCAGCGAGCTGCACGAGCCGCAGGAACACCGATAATGAACAAAAGGCACCCAGAAGTGAACCAACGAAAGTGGGGGAAAAATGGAGGTAGGAGGAAAAAGTACCAAATTGTTTAAAAATCCTACCAGGATGGAGTTCCACAACTCCCGCAAAGAGCTGCACGAGCCGCAGGAACACCGGGGATGACCAAAAGGCACCCAGAAGTGAACCATCAAAAGTGGGGGACAATTTGAGAAAAAGTTGGAAAAAGGTCCGAAATTGAATAAAAATCCTACCCAGGATGGAGTTCCAGAAACCCCGCAGCGAGCTGCACGAGCCGCAGGAACACCGGGAATGACCAAAAGATACCCAGGAGTGAACCAGCCAAAGTGGGGGACAATTTGAGAAAAAGTTGGAAAAAGGTCCGAAATTGTTTAAAAATCCCACCCAGGGTAGAGTTCCAGAAGTCCCGCAGCGAGCTGCACGAGCCGCAGGAACACCGGGAATGACCAAAAGGCACCCAGAAGTGAACCAGCGAAAGTGGGGGAAAAATGGAGGAAAAGGAGGAAAAAGTGCCAAATTGTTTAAAAATCCTACCCAGGATGGAGTTCCAGAAGTCCCGCAGCGAGCTGCACGAGCCGCAGGAACACCGGGAATGACCAAAAGGCACCCAGAAGTGAACCAGCGAAAGTGGGGGACAATTTGAGAAAAAGTTGGAAAAAAGGTCCGAAATTGTTTAAAAATCCCACCCAGGGTAGAGTTCCAGAAGTCCCGCAGCGAGCTGCACGAGCCGCAGGAACACCGGGAATGACCAAAAGGCACCCAGAAGTGAACCAGCGAAAGTGGGGGAAAAATGGAGGAAAAGGAGGAAAAAGTACCAAATTGTTTAAAAATCCTACCCAGGATGGAGTTCCAGAAGTCCCGCAGCGAGCTGCCCGAGCCGCGGGAACACCGGGAATGACCAAAAGATACCCAGAAGTGAACCAGCGAAAGTGGGGGAAAAATGGAGGAAAAGGAGGAAAAAGTGCCAAATTGTTTAAAAATCCTACCCAGGATGGAGTTCCACAAGTCCCGCAGCGAGCTGCCCGAGCCGCGGGAACACCGGGAATGACCAAAAGATACCCAGAAGTGAACCAGCGAAAGTGGGGGACAATTTGAGAAAAAGTTGGAAAAAGGTCCGAAATTGATTAAAAATCCTACCCAGGATGGAGTTCCAGAAGTCCCGCAGCGAGCTGCACGAGCCGCGGGAACACCGGGAATGACCAAAAGGCACCCAGAAGTGAACCATCAAAAGTGGGGGACAATTTGAGAAAAAGTTGGAAAAAGGTCCGAAATTGATTAAAAATCCTACCCAGGATGGAGTTCCACAAGGAGTTCCACAAGTCCCGCAAAGAGCTGCACGAGCCGCAGGAACACCGGGAATGACCAAAAGGCACCCAGAAGTGAACCAGCGAAAGTGGGGGAAAAATGGAGGAAAAGGAGGAAAAAGTGCAAATTGTTTAAAAATCCTACCCAGGATGGAGTTCCACAAGTCCCGCAGCGAGCTGCACGAGCCGCAGGAACACCGGGAATGACCAAAAGGCACCCAGAAGTGAACCAGCGAAAGTGGGGGAAAATGGAGGAAAAGGAGGAAAAAGTGCCAAATTGTTTAAAATCCTACCCAGGATGGAGTTCCACAAGTCCCGCAGCGAGCTGCACGAGCCGCAGGAACACCGGGAATGACCAAAAGGCACCCAGAAGTGAACCAGCGAAAGTGGGGGAAAAATGGAGGAAAAGGAGGAAAAAGTACCAAATTGTTTAAAAATCCTACCCAGGATGGAGTTCCACAAGTCCCGCAAAGAGCTGCACGAGCCGCAGGAACACCGGGAATGACCAAAAGGCACCCAGAAGTGAACCATCAAAAGTGGGGGACAATTTGAGAAAAAGTTGGAAAAAGGTCCGAAATTGATTAAAAATCCTACCCAGGATGGAGTTCCAGAAGCCCCGCAGCGAGCTGCACGAGCCGCAGGAACACCGGGAATGACCAAAAGGCACCCAGAAGTGAACCAGCGAAAGTGGGGAAAAATGGAGGAAAAGGAGGAAAAAGTGCCAAATTGATTAAAAATCCTACCCAGGATGGAGTTCCAGAAGCCCCGCAGCGAGCTGCCCGAGCCGCGGGAACACCGGGAATGACCAAAAGATACCCAGAAGTGAACCAGCGAAAGTGGGGGAAAAATGGAGGAAAAGGAGGAAAAAGTGCCAAATTGTTTAAAAATCCTACCCAGGATGGAGTTCCACAAGTCCCGCAGCGAGCTGCACGAGCCGCAGGAACACCGGAATGACCAAAAGGCACCCAGAAGTGAACCATCAAAAGTGGGGGAAAAATGGAGGAAAAGGAGGAAAAAGTGCCAAATTGTTTAAAAATCCTACCCAGGATGGAGATCCACAAGTCCCGCAGCGAGCTGCACGAGCCGCAGGAACACCGGGAATGACCAAAAGGCACCCAGAAGTGAACCAGCGAAAGTGGGGGAAAAATGGAGGAAAAGGAGGAGAAAGTACCAAATTGTTTAAAAATCCTACCCAGGATGGAGTTCCACAAGTCCCGCAGCGAGCTGCACGAGCTGCAGGAACACCGGGAATGACCGAAAGGCACCAGAAGTGAACCAGCGAAAGTGGGGAAAAATGGAGGAAAAGGAGGAAAAAGTACCAAATTGTTTAAAATCCTACCCAGGATGGAGTTCCAGAAGTCCCGCAGCGAGCTGCACGAGCCGCAGGAACACCGGGAATGACCAAAAGGCACCCAGAAGTGAACCAGCGAAAGTGGGGGAAAAATGGAGGAAAAGGAGGAAAAAGTACCATATTGTTTGAAAATCCTACCCAGGATGGAGTTCCAGAAGCCCCGCAGCGAGCTGCACGAGCCGCAGGAACACCGGGAATGACCAAAAGGCACCCAGAAGTGAACCAGCGAAAGTGGGGGAAATGGAGGAAAAGGAGGAAAAAGTACCAAATTGTTTAAAAATCCTACCCAGGATGGAGTTCCACAAGCCCCGCAGCGAGCTGCGCGAGCCGTGGGAACACCGGGAATGACCAAAAGGCACCCAGAAGTGAACCAGCGAAAGTGGGGGAAAATGGAGGAAAAGGAGGAAAAAGTGCCAAATTGTTTAAAAATCCTACCCAGGATGGAGTTCCAGAAGTCCCGCAGCGAGCTGCACGAGCCGCAGGAACACCGGGAATGACCAAAAGGCACCCAGAAGTGAACCAGCGAAAGTGGGGGAAAAATGGAGGAAAAGGAGGAAAAAGTGCCAAATTGTTTAAAAATCCTACCCAGGATGGAGTTCCAGAAGACCCGCAGAGAGCTGCGCGAGCTCCGGGACCCCCTGGAATGACCAAAAGATACCCAGGAGTGAACCATCAAAAGTGGGGGACAATTTGAGAAAAAGTTGGAAAAAGGTCCGAAATTGTTTAAAAATCCTACCCAGGATGGAGTTCCAGAAGCCCCGCAGCGAGCTGCACGAGCCGCAGGAACACCGGGAATGACCAAAAGGCACCCAGAAGTGAACCAGCGAAAGTGGGGGACAATTTGAGAAAAAGTTGGAAAAAGTGCCAAATTGTTTAAAAATCCTACCCAGGATGGAGTTCCACAAGTCCCGCAAAGAGCTGCACGAGCCGCAGGAACACCGGGAATGACCAAAAGGCACCCAGAAGTGAACCATCAAAAGTGGGGGACAATTTGAGAAAAGTTGGAAAAAGGTCCGAAATTGATTAAAAATCCTACCCAGGATGGAGTTCCAGAAGCCCCGCAGCGAGCTGCACGAGACGCAGGAACACCGGGAATGACCAAAAGGCACCCAGAAGTGAACATCAAAAGTGGGGGACAATTTGAGAAAAGTTGGAAAAAGGTCCGAAATTGATTAAAAATCCTACCCAGGATGGAGTTCCAGAAGCCCCGCAGCGAGCTGCGCGAGCCGCGGGACCCCCGGGAATGACCAAAAGATACCCAGGAGTGAACCAGCGAAAGTGGGGGACAATTTGAGAAAAAGTTGGAAAAAAGGTCCGAAATTGTTTAAAAATCCCACCCAGGGTAGAGTTCCAGAAGTCCCGCAGCGAGCTGCACGAGCCGCAGGAACACCGGGAATGACCAAAAGGCACCCAGAAGTGAACCAGCGAAAGTGGGGGAAAAATGGAGGAAAAGGAGGAAAAAGTACCAAATTGTTTAAAAATCCTACCCAGGATGGAGTTCCAGAAGTCCCGCAGCGAGCTGCCCGAGCCGCGGGAACACCGGGAATGACCAAAAGATACCCAGAAGTGAACCAGCGAAAGTGGGGGAAAAATGGAGGAAAAGGAGGAAAAAGTGCCAAATTGTTTAAAAATCCTACCCAGGATGGAGTTCCACAAGTCCCGCAGCGAGCTGCCCGAGCGCGGGAACACCGGGAATGACCAAAAGATACCCAGAAGTGAACCAGCGAAAGTGGGGGACAATTTGAGAAAAAGTTGGAAAAAGGTCCGAAATTGATTAAAAATCCTACCCAGGATGGAGTTCCACAAGTCCCGCAGCGAGCTGCACGAGCCGCAGGAACACCGGGAATGACCAAAAGGCACCCAGAAGTGAACCAGCGAAAGTGGGGGAAAATGGAGGAAAAGGAGGAAAAAGTGCCAAATTGTTTAAAATCCTACCCAGGATGGAGTTCCACAAGTCCCGCAGCGAGCTGCACGAGCCGCAGGAACACCGGGAATGACCAAAAGGCACCCAGAAGTGAACCAGCGAAAGTGGGGGGAAAAATGGAGGAAAAGGAGGAAAAAGTACCAAATTGTTTAAAAATCCTACCCAGGATGGAGTTCCACAAGTCCCGCAAAGAGCTGCACGAGCCGCAGGAACACCGGGAATGACCAAAAGGCACCCAGAAGTGAACCATCAAAAGTGGGGGACAATTTGAGAAAAAGTTGGAAAAAGGTCCGAAATTGATTAAAAATCCTACCCAGGATGGAGTTCCAGAAGCCCCGCAGCGAGCTGCACGAGCCGCAGGAACACCGGGAATGACCAAAAGGCACCCAGAAGTGAACCAGCGAAAGTGGGGGAAAAATGGAGGAAAAGGAGGAAAAAGTGCCAAATTGATTAAAAATCCTACCCAGGATGGAGTTCCAGAAGCCCCGCAGCGAGCTGCCCGAGCCGCGGGAACACCGGGAATGACCAAAAGATACCCAGAAGTGAACCAGCGAAAGTGGGGGAAAAATGGAGGAAAAGGAGGAAAAAGTGCCAAATTGTTTAAAAATCCTACCCAGGATGGAGTTCCACAAGTCCCGCAGCGAGCTGCACGAGCCGCAGGAACACCGGGAATGACCAAAAGGCACCCAGAAGTGAACCATCAAAAGTGGGGGAAAAATGGAGGAAAAGGAGGAAAAAGTGCCAAATTGTTTAAAAATCCTACCCAGGATGGAGATCCACAAGTCCCGCAGCGAGCTGCACGAGCCGCAGGAACACCGGGAATGACCAAAAGGCACCCAGAAGTGAACCATCAAAAGTGGGGGACAATTTGAGAAAAAGTTGGAAAAAGGTCCGAAATTGATTAAAAATCCTACCCAGGATGGAGTTCCAGAAGCCCCGCAGCGAGCTGCGCGAGCCGCGGGACCCCCGGGAATGACCAAAAGATACCCAGGAGTGAACCAGCGAAAGTGGGGGACAATTTGAGAAAAAGTTGGAAAAAGGTCCGAAATTGATTAAAAATCCTACCCAGGGTAGAGTTCCACAAGTCCCGCAAAGAGCTGCACGAGCCGCAGGAACACCGGGAATGACCAAAAGGCACCCAGAAGTGAACCAGCGAAAGTGGGGGAAAAATGGAGGAAAAGGAGGAAAAAAGTGCCAAATTGTTTAAAAATCTTATCCAGGATGGAGTTCCAGAAGTCCCGCAGCGAGCTGCACGAGCCGCAGGAACACCGGGAATGACCAAAAGGCACCCAGAAGTGAACCATCAAAAGTGGGGGACAATTTGAGAAAAAGTTGGAAAAAGGTCCGAAATTGATTAAAAATCCTACCCAGGATGGAGTTCCAGAAGCCCCGCAGCGAGCTGCGCGAGCCGCGGGACCCCCGGGAATGACCAAAAGATACCCAGGAGTGAACCAGCGAAAGTGGGGGACAATTTGAGAAAAAGTTGGAAAAAGGTCCGAAATTGATTAAAAATCCTACCCAGGGTAGAGTTCCACAAGTCCCGCAGCGAGCTGCACGAGCCGCAGGAACACCGGGAATGACCAAAAGGCACCCAGAAGTGAACCAGCGAAAGTGGGGGAAAAATGGAGGAAAAGGAGGAAAAAGTACCAAATTGTTTAAAAATCCTACCCAGGATGGCGTTCCAGAAGTCCCGCAGCGAGCTGCACGAGCCGCAGGAACACCGGGAATGACCAAAAGGCACCCAGAAGTGAACCAGCGAAAGTGGGGGAAAAATGGAGGAAAAGGAGGAAAAAGTGCCAAATTGTTTAAAAATCCTACCCAGGATGGAGTTCCACAAGCCCCGCAGCGAGCTGCACGAGCCGCAGGAACACCGGGAATGACCAAAAGGCACCCAGAAGTGAACCAGCGAAAGTGGGGGGAAAATGGAGGAAAAGGAGGAAAAAGTACCAAATTGTTTAAAAATCCTACCCAGGATGGAGTTCCACAAGTCCCGCAGCGAGCTGCACGAGCCGCAGGAACACCGGGAATGACCAAAAGGCACCCAGAAGTGAACCAGCGAAAGTGGGGGAAAAAATGGAGGAAAAGGAGGAAAAAGTACCAAATTGTTTAAAAATCCTACCCAGGATGGAGTTCCACAAGTCCCGCAAAGAGCTGCACAAGCCGCAGGAACACCGGGAATGACCAAAAGATACCCAGGAGTGAACCAGCGAAAGTGGGGGACAATTTGAGAAAAAGTTGGAAAAAGGTCCGAAATTGATTAAAAATCCTACCCAGGATGGAGTTCCAGAAGTCCCGCAGCGAGCTGCACGAGCCGCAGGAACACCGGGAATGACCAAAAGGCACCCAGAAGTGAACCATCAAAAGTGGGGGACAATTTGAGAAAAAGTTGGAAAAAGGTCCGAAATTGATTAAAAATCCTACCCAGGATGGAGTTCCAGAAGCCCCGCAGCGAGCTGCACGAGCCGCAGGAACACCGGGAATGACCAAAAGGCACCCAGAAGTGAACCAGCGAAAGTGGGGGACAATTTGAGAAAAAGTTGGAAAAAGGTCCGAAATTGATTAAAAATCCTACCCAGGATGGAGTTCCAGAAGCCCCGCAGCGAGCTGCACGAGCCGCGGGAACACCGGGAATGACCAAAAGATACCCAGGAGTGAACCAGCCAAAGTGGGGGACAATTTGAGAAAAAGTTGGAAAAAGGTCCGAAATTGATTAAAAATCCTACCCAGGATGGAGTTCCACAAGTCCCGCAGCGAGCTGCACGAGCCGCAGGAACACCGGGAATGACCAAAAGGCACCCAGAAGTGAACCAGCGAAAGTGGGGGAAAAATGGAGGAAAAGGAGGAAAAAGTACCAAATTGTTTAAAAATCCTACCCAGGATGGAGTTCCAGAAGTCCCGCAGCGAGCTGCACGAGCCGCAGGAACACCGGGAATGACCAAAAGGCACCCAGAAGTGAACCAGCGAAAGTGGGGGAAAAATGGAGGAAAAGGAGGAAAAAGTACCATATTGTTTGAAAATCCTACCCAGGATGGAGTTCCAGAAGCCCCGCAGCGAGCTGCACGAGCCGCAGGAACACCGGGAATGACCAAAAGGCACCCAGAAGTGAACCAGCGAAAGTGGGGGAAAAATGGAGGAAAAGGAGGAAAAAGTACCAAATTGTTTAAAAATCCTACCCAGGATGGAGTTCCACAAGTCCCGCAGCGAGCTGCACGAGCCGCAGGAACACCGGGAATGACCAAAAGGCACCCAGAAGTGAACCAGCGAAAGTGGGGGAAAAATGGAGGAAAAGGAGGAAAAAGTACCAAATTGTTTAAAAATCCTACCCAGGATGGAGTTCCACAAGCCCCGCAGCGAGCTGCGCGAGCCGTGGGAACACCGGGAATGACCAAAAGGCACCCAGAAGTGAACCAGCGAAAGTGGGGGAAAAATGGAGGAAAAGGAGGAAAAAGTACCAAATTGTTTAAAAATCCTACCCAGGATGGAGTTCCAGAAGTCCCGCAGCGAGCTGCACGAGCCGCAGGAACACCGGGAATGACCAAAAGGCACCCAGAAGTGAACCAGCGAAAGTGGGGGAAAAATGGAGGAAAAGGAGGAAAAAGTACCATATTGTTTGAAAATCCTACCCAGGATGGAGTTCCAGAAGCCCCGCAGCGAGCTGCACGAGCCGCAGGAACACCGGGAATGACCAAAAGGCACCCAGAAGTGAACCAGCGAAAGTGGGGGAAAAATGGAGGAAAAGGAGGAAAAAGTACCAAATTGTTTAAAAATCCTACCCAGGATGGAGTTCCACAAGTCCCGCAGCGAGCTGCACGAGCCGCAGGAACACCGGGAATGACCAAAAGGCACCCAGAAGTGAACCAGCGAAAGTGGGGGAAAAATGGAGGAAAAGGAGGAAAAAGTACCAAATTGTTTAAAAATCCTACCCAGGATGGAGTTCCACAAGTCCCGCAGCGAGCTGCACGAGCCGCAGGAACACCGGGAATGACCAAAAGGCACCCAGAAGTGAACCAGCGAAAGTGGGGGAAAAATGGAGGAAAAGGAGGAAAAAGTACCAAATTGTTTAAAAATCCTACCCAGGATGGAGTTCCACAAGTCCCGCAGCGAGCTGCACGAGCCGCAGGAACACCGGGAATGACCAAAAGGCACCCAGAAGTGAACCAGCGAAAGTGGGGGAAAAATGGAGGAAAAGGAGGAAAAAGTACCAAATTGTTTAAAAATCCTACCCAGGATGGAGTTCCACAAGCCCCGCAGCGAGCTGCGCGAGCCGTGGGAACACCGGGAATGACCAAAAGGCACCCAGAAGTGAACCAGCGAAAGTGGGGGAAAATGGAGGAAAAGGAGGAAAAAGTGCCAAATTGTTTAAAAATCCTACCCAGGATGGAGTTCCAGAAGTCCCGCAGCGAGCTGCACGAGCCGCAGGAACACCGGGAATGACCAAAAGGCACCCAGAAGTGAACCAGCGAAAGTGGGGGAAAAATGGAGGAAAAGGAGGAAAAAGTGCCAAATTGTTTAAAAATCCTACCCAGGATGGAGTTCCAGAAGACCCGCAGAGAGCTGCGCGAGCTCCGGGACCCCCTGGAATGACCAAAAGATACCCAGGAGTGAACCATCAAAAGTGGGGGACAATTTGAGAAAAAGTTGGAAAAAGGTCCGAAATTGTTTAAAAATCCTACCCAGGATGGAGTTCCAGAAGCCCCGCAGCGAGCTGCACGAGCCGCAGGAACACCGGGAATGACCAAAAGGCACCCAGAAGTGAACCAGCGAAAGTGGGGGACAATTTGAGAAAAAGTTGGAAAAAGTGCCAAATTGTTTAAAAATCCTACCCAGGATGGAGTTCCACAAGTCCCGCAAAGAGCTGCACGAGCCGCAGGAACACCGGGAATGACCAAAAGATACCCAGGAGTGAACCAGCCAAAGTGGGGGACAATTTGAGAAAAAGTTGGAAAAAGGTCCGAAATTGATTAAAAATCCTACCCAGGATGGAGTTCCAGAAGTCCCGCAGCGAGCTGCACGAGCCGC
This sequence comes from Nerophis ophidion, assembly GCF_033978795.1. NCBI lineage: Eukaryota > Metazoa > Chordata > Actinopteri > Syngnathiformes > Syngnathidae > Nerophis > Nerophis ophidion. The sequence goes on along the minus strand of NW_026907172.1, from coordinate 34,712 downwards.
AGGAACACCGGGAATGACCAAAAGGCACCCAGAAGTGAACCATCAAAAGTGGGGGACAATTTGAGAAAAAGTTGGAAAAAGGTCCGAAATTGATTAAAAATCCTACCCAGGATGGAGTTCCAGAAGCCCCGCAGCGAGCTGCACGAGCCGCAGGAACACCGGGAATGACCAAAAGGCACCCAGAACTGAACCAGCCAAAGTGGGGGACAATTTGAGAAAAAGTTGGAAAAAGGTCCGAAATTGATTAAAAATCCTACCCAGGATGGAGTTCCAGAAGCCCCGCAGCGAGCTGCACGAGCCGCAGGAACACCGGGAATGACCAAAAGATACCCAGGAGTGAACCAGCCAAAGTGGGGGACAATTTGAGAAAAAGTTGGAAAAAGGTCCGAAATTGATTAAAAATCCTACCCAGGATGGAGTTCCAGAAGCCCCGCAGCGAGCTGCACGAGCCGCAGGAACACCGGGAATGACCAAAAGGCACCCAGAAGTGAACCAGCCAAAGTGGGGGACAATTTGAGAAAAAGTTGGAAAAAGGTCCGAAATTGTTTAAAAATCCCACCCAGGATGGAGTTCCAGAAGTCCCGCAGCGAGCTGCACGAGCCGCAGGAACACCGGGAATGACCAAAAGGCACCCAGAAGTGAACCAGCGAAAGTGGGGGAAAAATGGAGGAAAAGGAGGAAAAAGTGCCAAATTGTTTAAAAATCCTACCCAGGATGGAGTTCCAGAAGTCCCGCAGCGAGCTGCACGAGCCGCAGGAACACCGGGAATGACCAAAAGATACCCAGGAGTGAACCAGCCAAAGTGGGGGACAATTTGAGAAAAAGTTGGAAAAAGGTCCGAAATTGTTTAAAAATCCCACCCAGGGTAGAGTTCCAGAAGTCCCGCAGCGAGCTGCACGAGCCGCAGGAACACCGGGAATGACCAAAAGGCACCCAGAAGTGAACCAGCGAAAGTGGGGGAAAAATGGAGGAAAAGGAGGAAAAAGTGCCAAATTGTTTAAAAATCCTACCCAGGATGGAGTTCCAGAAGTCCCGCAGCGAGCTGCACGAGCCGCAGGAACACCGGGAATGACCAAAAGGCACCCAGAAGTGAACCAGCGAAAGTGGGGGACAATTTGAGAAAAAGTTGGAAAAAAGGTCCGAAATTGTTTAAAAATCCCACCCAGGGTAGAGTTCCAGAAGTCCCGCAGCGAGCTGCACGAGCCGCAGGAACACCGGGAATGACCAAAAGGCACCCAGAAGTGAACCAGCGAAAGTGGGGGAAAAATGGAGGAAAAGGAGGAAAAAGTACCAAATTGTTTAAAAATCCTACCCAGGATGGAGTTCCAGAAGTCCCGCAGCGAGCTGCCCGAGCCGCGGGAACACCGGGAATGACCAAAAGATACCCAGAAGTGAACCAGCGAAAGTGGGGGAAAAATGGAGGAAAAGGAGGAAAAAGTGCCAAATTGTTTAAAAATCCTACCCAGGATGGAGTTCCACAAGTCCCGCAGCGAGCTGCCCGAGCCGCGGGAACACCGGGAATGACCAAAAGATACCCAGAAGTGAACCAGCGAAAGTGGGGGACAATTTGAGAAAAAGTTGGAAAAAGGTCCGAAATTGATTAAAAATCCTACCCAGGATGGAGTTCCAGAAGTCCCGCAGCGAGCTGCACGAGCCGCGGGAACACCGGGAATGACCAAAAGGCACCCAGAAGTGAACCATCAAAAGTGGGGGACAATTTGAGAAAAAGTTGGAAAAAGGTCCGAAATTGATTAAAAATCCTACCCAGGATGGAGTTCCACAAGTCCCGCAAAGAGCTGCACGAGCCGCAGGAACACCGGGAATGACCAAAAGGCACCCAGAAGTGAACCAGCGAAAGTGGGGGAAAAATGGAGGAAAAGGAGGAAAAAGTGCCAAATTGTTTAAAAATCCTACCCAGGATGGAGTTCCACAAGTCCCGCAGCGAGCTGCACGAGCCGCAGGAACACCGGGAATGACCAAAAGGCACCCAGAAGTGAACCAGCGAAAGTGGGGGAAAATGGAGGAAAAGGAGGAAAAAGTGCCAAATTGTTTAAAAATCCTACCCAGGATGGAGTTCCACAAGTCCCGCAGCGAGCTGCACGAGCCGCAGGAACACCGGGAATGACCAAAAGGCACCCAGAAGTGAACCAGCGAAAGTGGGGGAAAAATGGAGGAAAAGGAGGAAAAAGTACCAAATTGTTTAAAAATCCTACCCAGGATGGAGTTCCACAAGTCCCGCAAAGAGCTGCACGAGCCGCAGGAACACCGGGAATGACCAAAAGGCACCCAGAAGTGAACCATCAAAAGTGGGGGACAATTTGAGAAAAAGTTGGAAAAAGGTCCGAAATTGATTAAAAATCCTACCCAGGATGGAGTTCCAGAAGCCCCGCAGCGAGCTGCACGAGCCGCAGGAACACCGGGAATGACCAAAAGGCACCCAGAAGTGAACCAGCGAAAGTGGGGGAAAAATGGAGGAAAAGGAGGAAAAAGTGCCAAATTGATTAAAAATCCTACCCAGGATGGAGTTCCAGAAGCCCCGCAGCGAGCTGCCCGAGCCGCGGGAACACCGGGAATGACCAAAAGATACCCAGAAGTGAACCAGCGAAAGTGGGGGAAAAATGGAGGAAAAGGAGGAAAAAGTGCCAAATTGTTTAAAAATCCTACCCAGGATGGAGTTCCACAAGTCCCGCAGCGAGCTGCACGAGCCGCAGGAACACCGGGAATGACCAAAAGGCACCCAGAAGTGAACCATCAAAAGTGGGGGAAAAATGGAGGAAAAGGAGGAAAAAGTGCCAAATTGTTTAAAAATCCTACCCAGGATGGAGATCCACAAGTCCCGCAGCGAGCTGCACGAGCCGCAGGAACACCGGGAATGACCAAAAGGCACCCAGAAGTGAACCAGCGAAAGTGGGGGAAAAATGGAGGAAAAGGAGGAGAAAGTACCAAATTGTTTAAAAATCCTACCCAGGATGGAGTTCCACAAGTCCCGCAGCGAGCTGCACGAGCTGCAGGAACACCGGGAATGACCGAAAGGCACCCAGAAGTGAACCAGCGAAAGTGGGGGAAAAATGGAGGAAAAGGAGGAAAAAGTACCAAATTGTTTAAAAATCCTACCCAGGATGGAGTTCCAGAAGTCCCGCAGCGAGCTGCACGAGCCGCAGGAACACCGGGAATGACCAAAAGGCACCCAGAAGTGAACCAGCGAAAGTGGGGGAAAAATGGAGGAAAAGGAGGAAAAAGTACCATATTGTTTGAAAATCCTACCCAGGATGGAGTTCCAGAAGCCCCGCAGCGAGCTGCACGAGCCGCAGGAACACCGGGAATGACCAAAAGGCACCCAGAAGTGAACCAGCGAAAGTGGGGGGAAATGGAGGAAAAGGAGGAAAAAGTACCAAATTGTTTAAAAATCCTACCCAGGATGGAGTTCCACAAGCCCCGCAGCGAGCTGCGCGAGCCGTGGGAACACCGGGAATGACCAAAAGGCACCCAGAAGTGAACCAGCGAAAGTGGGGGAAAATGGAGGAAAAGGAGGAAAAAGTGCCAAATTGTTTAAAAATCCTACCCAGGATGGAGTTCCAGAAGTCCCGCAGCGAGCTGCACGAGCCGCAGGAACACCGGGAATGACCAAAAGGCACCCAGAAGTGAACCAGCGAAAGTGGGGGAAAAATGGAGGAAAAGGAGGAAAAAGTGCCAAATTGTTTAAAAATCCTACCCAGGATGGAGTTCCAGAAGACCCGCAGAGAGCTGCGCGAGCTCCGGGACCCCCTGGAATGACCAAAAGATACCCAGGAGTGAACCATCAAAAGTGGGGGACAATTTGAGAAAAAGTTGGAAAAAGGTCCGAAATTGTTTAAAAATCCTACCCAGGATGGAGTTCCAGAAGCCCCGCAGCGAGCTGCACGAGCCGCAGGAACACCGGGAATGACCAAAAGGCACCCAGAAGTGAACCAGCGAAAGTGGGGGACAATTTGAGAAAAAGTTGGAAAAAGTGCCAAATTGTTTAAAAATCCTACCCAGGATGGAGTTCCACAAGTCCCGCAAAGAGCTGCACGAGCCGCAGGAACACCGGGAATGACCAAAAGGCACCCAGAAGTGAACCATCAAAAGTGGGGGACAATTTGAGAAAAAGTTGGAAAAAGGTCCGAAATTGATTAAAAATCCTACCCAGGATGGAGTTCCAGAAGCCCCGCAGCGAGCTGCACGAGACGCAGGAACACCGGGAATGACCAAAAGGCACCCAGAAGTGAACCATCAAAAGTGGGGGACAATTTGAGAAAAAGTTGGAAAAAGGTCCGAAATTGATTAAAAATCCTACCCAGGATGGAGTTCCAGAAGCCCCGCAGCGAGCTGCGCGAGCCGCGGGACCCCCGGGAATGACCAAAAGATACCCAGGAGTGAACCAGCGAAAGTGGGGGACAATTTGAGAAAAAGTTGGAAAAAAGGTCCGAAATTGTTTAAAAATCCCACCCAGGGTAGAGTTCCAGAAGTCCCGCAGCGAGCTGCACGAGCCGCAGGAACACCGGGAATGACCAAAAGGCACCCAGAAGTGAACCAGCGAAAGTGGGGGAAAAATGGAGGAAAAGGAGGAAAAAGTACCAAATTGTTTAAAAATCCTACCCAGGATGGAGTTCCAGAAGTCCCGCAGCGAGCTGCCCGAGCCGCGGGAACACCGGGAATGACCAAAAGATACCCAGAAGTGAACCAGCGAAAGTGGGGGAAAAATGGAGGAAAAGGAGGAAAAAGTGCCAAATTGTTTAAAAATCCTACCCAGGATGGAGTTCCACAAGTCCCGCAGCGAGCTGCCCGAGCCGCGGGAACACCGGGAATGACCAAAAGATACCCAGAAGTGAACCAGCGAAAGTGGGGGACAATTTGAGAAAAAGTTGGAAAAAGGTCCGAAATTGATTAAAAATCCTACCCAGGATGGAGTTCCACAAGTCCCGCAGCGAGCTGCACGAGCCGCAGGAACACCGGGAATGACCAAAAGGCACCCAGAAGTGAACCAGCGAAAGTGGGGGAAAATGGAGGAAAAGGAGGAAAAAGTGCCAAATTGTTTAAAAATCCTACCCAGGATGGAGTTCCACAAGTCCCGCAGCGAGCTGCACGAGCCGCAGGAACACCGGGAATGACCAAAAGGCACCCAGAAGTGAACCAGCGAAAGTGGGGGAAAAATGGAGGAAAAGGAGGAAAAAGTACCAAATTGTTTAAAAATCCTACCCAGGATGGAGTTCCACAAGTCCCGCAAAGAGCTGCACGAGCCGCAGGAACACCGGGAATGACCAAAAGGCACCCAGAAGTGAACCATCAAAAGTGGGGGACAATTTGAGAAAAAGTTGGAAAAAGGTCCGAAATTGATTAAAAATCCTACCCAGGATGGAGTTCCAGAAGCCCCGCAGCGAGCTGCACGAGCCGCAGGAACACCGGGAATGACCAAAAGGCACCCAGAAGTGAACCAGCGAAAGTGGGGGAAAAATGGAGGAAAAGGAGGAAAAAGTGCCAAATTGATTAAAAATCCTACCCAGGATGGAGTTCCAGAAGCCCCGCAGCGAGCTGCCCGAGCCGCGGGAACACCGGGAATGACCAAAAGATACCCAGAAGTGAACCAGCGAAAGTGGGGGAAAAATGGAGGAAAAGGAGGAAAAAGTGCCAAATTGTTTAAAAATCCTACCCAGGATGGAGTTCCACAAGTCCCGCAGCGAGCTGCACGAGCCGCAGGAACACCGGGAATGACCAAAAGGCACCCAGAAGTGAACCATCAAAAGTGGGGGAAAAATGGAGGAAAAGGAGGAAAAAGTGCCAAATTGTTTAAAAATCCTACCCAGGATGGAGATCCACAAGTCCCGCAGCGAGCTGCACGAGCCGCAGGAACACCGGGAATGACCAAAAGGCACCCAGAAGTGAACCATCAAAAGTGGGGGACAATTTGAGAAAAAGTTGGAAAAAGGTCCGAAATTGATTAAAAATCCTACCCAGGATGGAGTTCCAGAAGCCCCGCAGCGAGCTGCGCGAGCCGCGGGACCCCCGGGAATGACCAAAAGATACCCAGGAGTGAACCAGCGAAAGTGGGGGACAATTTGAGAAAAAGTTGGAAAAAGGTCCGAAATTGATTAAAAATCCTACCCAGGGTAGAGTTCCACAAGTCCCGCAAAGAGCTGCACGAGCCGCAGGAACACCGGGAATGACCAAAAGGCACCCAGAAGTGAACCAGCGAAAGTGGGGGAAAAATGGAGGAAAAGGAGGAAAAAGTGCCAAATTGTTTAAAAATCTTATCCCAGGATGGAGTTCCAGAAGTCCCGCAGCGAGCTGCACGAGCCGCAGGAACACCGGGAATGACCAAAAGGCACCCAGAAGTGAACCATCAAAAGTGGGGGACAATTTGAGAAAAAGTTGGAAAAAGGTCCGAAATTGATTAAAAATCCTACCCAGGATGGAGTTCCAGAAGCCCCGCAGCGAGCTGCGCGAGCCGCGGGACCCCCGGGAATGACCAAAAGATACCCAGGAGTGAACCAGCGAAAGTGGGGGACAATTTGAGAAAAAGTTGGAAAAAGGTCCGAAATTGATTAAAAATCCTACCCAGGGTAGAGTTCCACAAGTCCCGCAGCGAGCTGCACGAGCCGCAGGAACACCGGGAATGACCAAAAGGCACCCAGAAGTGAACCAGCGAAAGTGGGGGAAAAATGGAGGAAAAGGAGGAAAAAGTACCAAATTGTTTAAAAATCCTACCCAGGATGGCGTTCCAGAAGTCCCGCAGCGAGCTGCACGAGCCGCAGGAACACCGGGAATGACCAAAAGGCACCCAGAAGTGAACCAGCGAAAGTGGGGGAAAAATGGAGGAAAAGGAGGAAAAAGTGCCAAATTGTTTAAAAATCCTACCCAGGATGGAGTTCCACAAGCCCCGCAGCGAGCTGCACGAGCCGCAGGAACACCGGGAATGACCAAAAGGCACCCAGAAGTGAACCAGCGAAAGTGGGGGAAAATGGAGGAAAAGGAGGAAAAAGTACCAAATTGTTTAAAAATCCTACCCAGGATGGAGTTCCACAAGTCCCGCAGCGAGCTGCACGAGCCGCAGGAACACCGGGAATGACCAAAAGGCACCCAGAAGTGAACCAGCGAAAGTGGGGGAAAAAATGGAGGAAAAGGAGGAAAAAGTACCAAATTGTTTAAAAATCCTACCCAGGATGGAGTTCCACAAGTCCCGCAAAGAGCTGCACAAGCCGCAGGAACACCGGGAATGACCAAAAGATACCCAGGAGTGAACCAGCGAAAGTGGGGGACAATTTGAGAAAAAGTTGGAAAAAGGTCCGAAATTGATTAAAAATCCTACCCAGGATGGAGTTCCAGAAGTCCCGCAGCGAGCTGCACGAGCCGCAGGAACACCGGGAATGACCAAAAGGCACCCAGAAGTGAACCATCAAAAGTGGGGGACAATTTGAGAAAAAGTTGGAAAAAGGTCCGAAATTGATTAAAAATCCTACCCAGGATGGAGTTCCAGAAGCCCCGCAGCGAGCTGCACGAGCCGCAGGAACACCGGGAATGACCAAAAGGCACCCAGAAGTGAACCAGCGAAAGTGGGGGACAATTTGAGAAAAAGTTGGAAAAAGGTCCGAAATTGATTAAAAATCCTACCCAGGATGGAGTTCCAGAAGCCCCGCAGCGAGCTGCACGAGCCGCGGGAACACCGGGAATGACCAAAAGATACCCAGGAGTGAACCAGCCAAAGTGGGGGACAATTTGAGAAAAAGTTGGAAAAAGGTCCGAAATTGATTAAAAATCCTACCCAGGATGGAGTTCCACAAGTCCCGCAGCGAGCTGCACGAGCCGCAGGAACACCGGGAATGACCAAAAGGCACCCAGAAGTGAACCAGCGAAAGTGGGGGAAAAATGGAGGAAAAGGAGGAAAAAGTACCAAATTGTTTAAAAATCCTACCCAGGATGGAGTTCCAGAAGTCCCGCAGCGAGCTGCACGAGCCGCAGGAACACCGGGAATGACCAAAAGGCACCCAGAAGTGAACCAGCGAAAGTGGGGGAAAAATGGAGGAAAAGGAGGAAAAAGTACCATATTGTTTGAAAATCCTACCCAGGATGGAGTTCCAGAAGCCCCGCAGCGAGCTGCACGAGCCGCAGGAACACCGGGAATGACCAAAAGGCACCCAGAAGTGAACCAGCGAAAGTGGGGGAAAAATGGAGGAAAAGGAGGAAAAAGTACCAAATTGTTTAAAAATCCTACCCAGGATGGAGTTCCACAAGTCCCGCAGCGAGCTGCACGAGCCGCAGGAACACCGGGAATGACCAAAAGGCACCCAGAAGTGAACCAGCGAAAGTGGGGGAAAAATGGAGGAAAAGGAGGAAAAAGTACCAAATTGTTTAAAAATCCTACCCAGGATGGAGTTCCACAAGCCCCGCAGCGAGCTGCGCGAGCCGTGGGAACACCGGGAATGACCAAAAGGCACCCAGAAGTGAACCAGCGAAAGTGGGGGAAAATGGAGGAAAAGGAGGAAAAAGTGCCAAATTGTTTAAAAATCCTACCCAGGATGGAGTTCCAGAAGTCCCGCAGCGAGCTGCACGAGCCGCAGGAACACCGGGAATGACCAAAAGGCACCCAGAAGTGAACCAGCGAAAGTGGGGGAAAAATGGAGGAAAAGGAGGAAAAAGTGCCAAATTGTTTAAAAATCCTACCCAGGATGGAGTTCCAGAAGACCCGCAGAGAGCTGCGCGAGCTCCGGGACCCCCTGGAATGACCAAAAGATACCCAGGAGTGAACCATCAAAAGTGGGGGACAATTTGAGAAAAAGTTGGAAAAAGGTCCGAAATTGTTTAAAAATCCTACCCAGGATGGAGTTCCAGAAGCCCCGCAGCGAGCTGCACGAGCCGCAGGAACACCGGGAATGACCAAAAGGCACCCAGAAGTGAACCAGCGAAAGTGGGGGACAATTTGAGAAAAAGTTGGAAAAAGTGCCAAATTGTTTAAAAATCCTACCCAGGATGGAGTTCCACAAGTCCCGCAAAGAGCTGCACGAGCCGCAGGAACACCGGGAATGACCAAAAGGCACCCAGAAGTGAACCATCAAAAGTGGGGGACAATTTGAGAAAAAGTTGGAAAAAGGTCCGAAATTGATTAAAAATCCTACCCAGGATGGAGTTCCAGAAGCCCCGCAGCGAGCTGCACGAGACGCAGGAACACCGGGAATGACCAAAAGGCACCCAGAAGTGAACCATCAAAAGTGGGGGACAATTTGAGAAAAAGTTGGAAAAAGGTCCGAAATTGATTAAAAATCCTACCCAGGATGGAGTTCCAGAAGCCCCGCAGCGAGCTGCACGAGCCGCAGGAACACCGAGAATGACCAAAAGATACCCAGGAGTGAACCAGCCAAAGTGGGGGACAATTTGAGAAAAAGTTGGAAAAAGGTCCGAAATTGATTAAAAATCCTACCCAGGATGGAGTTCCAGAAGTCCCGCAGCGAGCTGCACGAGCCGCAGGAACACCGGGAATGACCAAAAGATACCCAGGAGTGAACCAGCCAAAGTGGGGGACAATTTGAGAAAAAGTTGGAAAAAGGTCCGAAATTGATTAAAAATCCTACCCAGGATGGAGTTCCAGAAGCCCCGCAGCGAGCTGCACGAGCCGCAGGAACACCGGGAATGACCAAAAGGCACCCAGAAGTGAACCAGCCAAAGTGGGGGACAATTTGAGAAAAAGTTGGAAAAAGGTCCGAAATTGTTTAAAAATCCCACCCAGGATGGAGTTCCAGAAGTCCCGCAGCGAGCTGCACGAGCCGCAGGAACACCGGGAATGACCAAAAGGCACCCAGAAGTGAACCAGCGAAAGTGGGGGAAAAATGGAGGAAAAGGAGGAAAAAGTGCCAAATTGTTTAAAAATCCTACCCAGGATGGAGTTCCAGAAGTCCCGCAGCGAGCTGCACGAGCCGCAGGAACACCGGGAATGACCAAAAGATACCCAGGAGTGAACCAGCCAAAGTGGGGGACAATTTGAGAAAAAGTTGGAAAAAGGTCCGAAATTGTTTAAAAATCCCACCCAGGGTAGAGTTCCAGAAGTCCCGCAGCGAGCTGCACGAGCCGCAGGAACACCGGGAATGACCAAAAGGCACCCAGAAGTGAACCAGCGAAAGTGGGGGAAAAATGGAGGAAAAGGAGGAAAAAGTGCCAAATTGTTTAAAAATCCTACCCAGGATGGAGTTCCAGAAGTCCCGCAGCGAGCTGCACGAGCCGCAGGAACACCGGGAATGACCAAAAGGCACCCAGAAGTGAACCAGCGAAAGTGGGGGACAATTTGAGAAAAAGTTGGAAAAAAGGTCCGAAATTGTTTAAAAATCCCACCCAGGGTAGAGTTCCAGAAGTCCCGCAGCGAGCTGCACGAGCCGCAGGAACACCGGGAATGACCAAAAGGCACCCAGAAGTGAACCAGCGAAAGTGGGGGAAAAATGGAGGAAAAGGAGGAAAAAGTACCAAATTGTTTAAAAATCCTACCCAGGATGGAGTTCCAGAAGTCCCGCAGCGAGCTGCCCGAGCCGCGGGAACACCGGGAATGACCAAAAGATACCCAGAAGTGAACCAGCGAAAGTGGGGGAAAAATGGAGGAAAAGGAGGAAAAAGTGCCAAATTGTTTAAAAATCCTACCCAGGATGGAGTTCCACAAGTCCCGCAGCGAGCTGCCCGAGCCGCGGGAACACCGGGAATGACCAAAAGATACCCAGAAGTGAACCAGCGAAAGTGGGGGACAATTTGAGAAAAAGTTGGAAAAAGGTCCGAAATTGATTAAAAATCCTACCCAGGATGGAGTTCCACAAGTCCCGCAGCGAGCTGCACGAGCCGCAGGAACACCGGGAATGACCAAAAGGCACCCAGAAGTGAACCAGCGAAAGTGGGGGAAAAATGGAGGAAAAGGAGGAAAAAGTACCAAATTGTTTAAAAATCCTACCCAGGATGGAGTTCCAGAAGTCCCGCAGCGAGCTGCACGAGCCGCGGGAACACCGGGAATGACCAAAAGGCACCCAGAAGTGAACCATCAAAAGTGGGGGACAATTTGAGAAAAAGTTGGAAAAAGGTCCGAAATTGATTAAAAATCCTACCCAGGATGGAGTTCCACAAGTCCCGCAAAGAGCTGCACGAGCCGCAGGAACACCGGGAATGACCAAAAGGCACCCAGAAGTGAACCAGCGAAAGTGGGGGAAAAATGGAGGAAAAGGAGGAAAAAGTGCCAAATTGTTTAAAAATCCTACCCAGGATGGAGTTCCACAAGTCCCGCAGCGAGCTGCACGAGCCGCAGGAACACCGGGAATGACCAAAAGGCACCCAGAAGTGAACCAGCGAAAGTGGGGGAAAATGGAGGAAAAGGAGGAAAAAGTGCCAAATTGTTTAAAAATCCTACCCAGGATGGAGTTCCACAAGTCCCGCAGCGAGCTGCACGAGCCGCAGGAACACCGGGAATGACCAAAAGGCACCCAGAAGTGAACCAGCGAAAGTGGGGGAAAAATGGAGGAAAAGGAGGAAAAAGTACCAAATTGTTTAAAAATCCTACCCAGGATGGAGTTCCACAAGTCCCGCAAAGAGCTGCACGAGCCGCAGGAACACCGGGAATGACCAAAAGGCACCCAGAAGTGAACCATCAAAAGTGGGGGACAATTTGAGAAAAAGTTGGAAAAAGGTCCGAAATTGATTAAAAATCCTACCCAGGATGGAGTTCCAGAAGCCCCGCAGCGAGCTGCACGAGCCGCAGGAACACCGGGAATGACCAAAAGGCACCCAGAAGTGAACCAGCGAAAGTGGGGGAAAAATGGAGGAAAAGGAGGAAAAAGTGCCAAATTGATTAAAAATCCTACCCAGGATGGAGTTCCAGAAGCCCCGCAGCGAGCTGCCCGAGCCGCGGGAACACCGGGAATGACCAAAAGATACCCAGAAGTGAACCAGCGAAAGTGGGGGAAAAATGGAGGAAAAGGAGGAAAAAGTGCCAAATTGTTTAAAAATCCTACCCAGGATGGAGTTCCACAAGTCCCGCAGCGAGCTGCACGAGCCGCAGGAACACCGGGAATGACCAAAAGGCACCCAGAAGTGAACCATCAAAAGTGGGGGAAAAATGGAGGAAAAGGAGGAAAAAGTGCCAAATTGTTTAAAAATCCTACCCAGGATGGAGATCCACAAGTCCCGCAGCGAGCTGCACGAGCCGCAGGAACACCGGGAATGACCAAAAGGCACCCAGAAGTGAACCAGCGAAAGTGGGGGAAAAATGGAGGAAAAGGAGGAGAAAGTACCAAATTGTTTAAAAATCCTACCCAGGATGGAGTTCCACAAGTCCCGCAGCGAGCTGCACGAGCTGCAGGAACACCGGGAATGACCGAAAGGCACCCAGAAGTGAACCAGCGAAAGTGGGGGAAAAATGGAGGAAAAGGAGGAAAAAGTACCAAATTGTTTAAAAATCCTACCCAGGATGGAGTTCCAGAAGTCCCGCAGCGAGCTGCACGAGCCGCAGGAACACCGGGAATGACCAAAAGGCACCCAGAAGTGAACCAGCGAAAGTGGGGGAAAAATGGAGGAAAAGGAGGAAAAAGTACCATATTGTTTGAAAATCCTACCCAGGATGGAGTTCCAGAAGCCCCGCAGCGAGCTGCACGAGCCGCAGGAACACCGGGAATGACCAAAAGGCACCCAGAAGTGAACCAGCGAAAGTGGGGGGAAATGGAGGAAAAAGTACCAAATTGTTTAAAAATCCTACCCAGGATGGAGTTCCACAAGTCCCGCAGCGAGCTGCACGAGCCGCAGGAACACCGGGAATGACCAAAAGGCACCCAGAAGTGAACCAGCGAAAGTGGGGGGGAAATGGAGGAAAAGGAGGAAAAAGTACCAAATTGTTTAAAAATCCTACCCAGGATGGAGTTTCACAAGTCCCGCAGCGAGCTGCCCGAGCCGCAGGAACACCGGGAATGACCAAAAGGCACCCAGAAGTGAACCATCAAAAGTGGGGGACAATTTGAGAAAAAGTTGGAAAAAGGTCCGAAATTGATTAAAAATCCTACCCAGGATGGAGTTCCAGAAGCCCCGCAGCGAGCTGCACGAGCCGCAGGAACACCGGGAATGACCAAAAGGCACCCAGAAGTGAACCAGCGAAAGTGGGGGACAATTTGAGAAAAAGTTGGAAAAAGGTCCGAAATTGATTAAAAATCCTACCCAGGATGGAGTTCCAGAAGCCCCGCAGCGAGCTGCACGAGCCGCAGGAACACCGGGAATGACCAAAAGGCACCCAGAAGTGAACCAGCGAAAGTGGGGGAAAAATGGAGGAAAAGGAGGAGAAAGTACCAAATTGTTTAAAAATCCTACCCAGGATGGAGTTCCACAAGTCCCGCAGCGAGCTGCACGAGCCGCAGGAACACCGGGAATGACCAAAAGGCACCCAGAAGTGAACCATCAAAAGTGGGGGAAAAATGGAGGAAAAGGAGGAAAAAGTGCCAAATTGTTTAAAAATCCTACCCAGGATGGAGATCCACAAGTCCCGCAGCGAGCTGCACGAGCCGCAGGAACACCGGGAATGACCGAAAGGCACCCAGAAGTGAACCAGCGAAAGTGGGGGAAAAATGGAGGAAAAGGAGGAAAAAGTGCCAAATTGTTTAAAAATCCTACCCAGGATGGAGTTCCAGAAGCCCCGCAGCGAGCTGCACGAGCCGCAGGAACACCGGGAATGACCAAAAGGCACCCAGAAGTGAACCATCAAAAGTGGGGGACAATTTGAGAAAAAGTTGGAAAAAGGTCCGAAATTGATTAAAAATCCTACCCAGGATGGAGTTCCAGAAGCCCCGCAGCGAGCTGCACGAGCCGCAGGAACACCGGGAATGACCAAAAGGCACCCAGAAGTGAACCAGCGAAAGTGGGGGAAAAATGGAGGAAAAGGAGGAAAAAGTGCCAAATTGTTTAAAAATCCTACCCAGGATGGAGTTCCACAAGCCCCGCAGCGAGCTGCACGAGCCGCAGGAACACCGGGAATGACCAAAAGGCACCCAGAAAGTGAACCAGCGAAAGTGGGGGAAAATGGAGGAAAAGGAGGAAAAAGTACCAAATTGTTTAAAAATCCTACCCAGGATGGAGTTCCACAAGTCCCGCAGCGAGCTGCACGAGCCGCAGGAACACCGGGAATGACCAAAAGGCACCCAGAGGTGAACCAGCGAAAGTGGGGGAAAAAATGGAGGAAAAGGAGGAAAAAGTACCAAATTGTTTAAAAATCCTACCCAGGATGGAGTTCCACAAGTCCCGCAAAGAGCTGCACAAGCCGCAGGAACACCGGGAATGACCAAAAGGCACCCAGAAGTGAACCAGCGAAAGTGGGGGAAAAAATGGAGGAAAAGGAGGAAAAAGTACCAAATTGTTTAAAAATCCTACCCAGGATGGAGTTCCACAAGTCCCGCAGCGAGCTGCACGAGCCGCAAGAACACCGGGAATGACCAAAAGGCACCCAGAAGTGAACCAGCGAAAGTGGGGGAAAAATGGAGGAAAAGGAGGAAAAAGTACCAAATTGTTTAAAAATCCTACCCAGGATGGAGTTCCACAAGTCCCGCAGCGAGCTGCACGAGCCGCAAGAACACCGGGAATGACCAAAAGGCACCCAGAAGTGAACCAGCGAAAGTGGGGGAAAAATGGAGGAAAAGGAGGAAAAAGTACCAAATTGTTTAAAAATCCTACCCAGGATGGAGTTCCACAAGTCCCGCAGCGAGCTGCCCGAGCCGCGGGAACACCGGGAATGACCAAAAGGCACCCAGAAGTGAACCAGCGAAAGTGGGGGACAATTTGAGAAAAAGTTGGAAAAAGGTCCGAAATTGTTTAAAAATCCTACCCAGGATGGAGTTCCACAAGTCCCGCAGCGAGCTGCACGAGCCGCAGGAACACCGGGAATGACCAAAAGGCACCCAGAAGTGAACCAGCGAAAGTGGGGGAAAAATGGAGGAAAAGGAGGAAAAAGTGCCAAATTGTTTAAAAATCCTACCCAGGATGGAGTTCCACAAGTCCCGCAAAGAGCTGCACAAGCCGCAGGAACACCGGGAATGACCAAAAGGCACCCAGAAGTGAACCAGCGAAAGTGGGGGAAAAATGGAGGAAAAGGAGGAAAAAGTGCCAAATTGTTTAAAAATCCTACCCAGGATGGAGTTCCAGAAGTCCCGCAGCGAGCTGCACGAGCCGCAGGAACACCGGGAATGACCAAAAGGCACCCAGAAGTGAACCAGCGAAAGTGGGGGAAAAATGGAGGAAAAGGAGGAAAAAGTGCCAAATTGTTTAAAAATCCTACCCAGGATGGAGTTCCAGAAGTCCCGCAAAGAGCTGCACGAGCCGCAGGAACACCGGGAATGACCAAAAGGCACCCAGAAGTGAACCATCAAAAGTGGGGGACAATTTGAGAAAAAGTTGGAAAAAAGGTCCGAAATTGATTAAAAATCCTACCCAGGATGGAGTTCCAGAAGCCCCGCAGCGAGCTGCACGAGCCGCAGGAACACCGATAATGAACAAAAGGCACCCAGAAGTGAACCAACGAAAGTGGGGGAAAAATGGAGGTAGGAGGAAAAAGTACCAAATTGTTTAAAAATCCTACCAGGATGGAGTTCCACAACTCCCGCAAAGAGCTGCACGAGCCGCAGGAACACCGGGGATGACCAAAAGGCACCCAGAAGTGAACCATCAAAAGTGGGGGACAATTTGAGAAAAAGTTGGAAAAAGGTCCGAAATTTAATAAAAATCCTACCCAGGATGGAGTTCCAGAAACCCCGCAGCGAGCTGCCCGAGCCGCGGGAACACCGGGAATGACCAAAAGGCACCCAGAAGTGAACCATCAAAAGTGGGGGACAATTTGAGAAAAAGTTGGAAAAAGGTCCGAAATTGATTAAAAATCCTACCCAGGATGGAGTTCCAGAAGCCCCGCAGCGAGCTGCCCGAGCCGCAGGAACACCGGGAATGACCAAAAGGCACCCAGAAGTGAACCAGCGAAAGTGGGGGACAATTTGAGAAAAAGTTGGAAAAAGGTCCGAAATTGATTAAAAATCCTACCCAGGATGGAGTTCCACAAGTCCCGCAGCGAGCTGCACGAGCCGCAGGAACACCGGGAATGACCAAAAGGCACCCAGAAGTGAACCAGCGAAAGTGGGGGAAAAATGGAGGAAAAGGAGGAGAAAGTACCAAATTGTTTAAAAATCCTACCCAGGATGGAGTTCCAGAAGTCCCGCAGCGAGCTGCACGAGCCGCGGGAACACCGGCAATGACCAAAAGGCACCCAGAAGTGAACCATCAAAAGTGGGGGACAATTTGAGAAAAAGTTGGAAAAAGGTCCGAAATTGATTAAAAATCCTACCCAGGATGGAGTTCCAGAAGTCCCGCAGCGAGCTGCCCGAGCCGCAGGAACACCGGGAATGACCAAAAGGCACCCAGAAGTGAACCAGCGAAAGTGGGGGACAATTTGAGAAAAAGTTGGAAAAAGGTCCGAAATTGTTTAAAAATCCTACCCAGGATGGAGTTCCACAAGTCCCGCAGCGAGCTGCACGAGCCGCAGGAACACCGGGAATGACCAAAAGGCACCCAGAAGTGAACCAGCGAAAGTGGGGGAAAAATGGAGGAAAAGGAGGAGAAAGTACCAAATTGTTTAAAAATCCTACCCAGGATGGAGTTCCAGAAGTCCCGCAGCGAGCTGCACGAGCCGCGGGAACACCGGCAATGACCAAAAGGCACCCAGAAGTGAACCATCAAAAGTGGGGGACAATTTGAGAAAAAGTTGGAAAAAGGTCCGAAATTGATTAAAAATCCTACCCAGGATGGAGTTCCAGAAGCCCCGCAGCGAGCTGCACGAGCCGCAGGAACACCGGGAATGACCAAAAGGCACCCAGAAGTGAACCATCAAAAGTGGGGGACAATTTGAGAAAAAGTTGGAAAAAGGTCCGAAATTGATTAAAAATCCTACCCAGGATGGAGTTCCAGAAGCCCCGCAGCGAGCTGCACGAGCCGCAGGAACACCGGGAATGACCAAAAGGCACCCAGAACTGAACCAGCCAAAGTGGGGGACAATTTGAGAAAAAGTTGGAAAAAGGTCCGAAATTGATTAAAAATCCTACCCAGGATGGAGTTCCAGAAGCCCCGCAGCGAGCTGCACGAGCCGCAGGAACACCGGGAATGACCAAAAGATACCCAGGAGTGAACCAGCCAAAGTGGGGGACAATTTGAGAAAAGTTGGAAAAAGGTCCGAAATTGATTAAAAATCCTACCCAGGATGGAGTTCCAGAAGCCCCGCAGCGAGCTGCACGAGCCGCAGGAACACCGGGAATGACCAAAAGGCACCCAGAACTGAACCAGCAAAGTGGGGGACAATTTGAGAAAAAGTTGGAAAAAGGTCCGAAATTGATTAAAAATCCTACCCAGGATGGAGTTCCAGAAGCCCCCGCAGCGAGCTGCACGAGCCGCAGGAACACCGGGAATGACCAAAAGGCACCCAGAAGTGAACCAGCCAAAGTGGGGGACAATTTGAGGAAAAAGTTGGAAAAAGGTCCGAAATTGTTTAAAAATCCCACCCAGGATGGAGTTCCAGAAGTCCCGCAGCGAGCTGCACGAGCCGCAGGAACACCGGGAATGACCAAAAGGCACCCAGAAGTGAACCAGCGAAAGTGGGGGAAAAATGGAGGAAAAGGAGGAAAAAGTGCCAAATTGTTTAAAAATCCTACCCAGGATGGAGTTCCAGAAGTCCCGCAGCGAGCTGCACGAGCCGCAGGAACACCGGGAATGACCAAAAGGCACCCAGAAGTGAACCAGCGAAAGTGGGGGACAATTTGAGAAAAAGTTGGAAAAAAGGTCCGAAATTGTTTAAAAATCCCACCCAGGATGGAGTTCCACAAGTCCCGCAGCGAGCTGCACGAGCCGCAGGAACACCGGGAATGACCAAAAGGCACCCAGAAGTGAACCAGCGAAAGTGGGGGAAAAATGGAGGAAAAGGAGGAAAAAGTACCAAATTGTTTAAAAATCCTACCCAGGATGGAGTTCCAGAAGTCCCGCAGCGAGCTGCACGAGCCGCAGGAACACCGGGAATGACCAAAAGGCACCCAGAAGTGAACCATCAAAAGTGGGGGACAATTTGAGAAAAAGTTGGAAAAAGGTCCGAAATTGATTAAAATCCTACCCAGGATGGAGTTCCACAAGTCCCGCAAAGAGCTGCACGAGCCGCAGGGAACACCGGGAATGACCAAAAGGCACCCAGAAGTGAACCAGCGAAAGTGGGGGAAAATGGAGGAAAAGGAGGAAAAAGTACCAAATTGTTTAAAAATCCTACCCAGGATGGAGTTCCACAAGTCCCGCAAAGAGCTGCACAAGCCGCAGGAACACCGGGAATGACCAAAAGGCACCCAGAAGTGAACCAGCGAAAGTGGGGGAAAAAATGGAGGAAAAGGAGGAAAAAGTACCAAATTGTTTAAAAATCCTACCCAGGATGGAGTTCCACAAGTCCCGCAGCGAGCTGCACGAGCCGCAAGAACACCGGGAATGACCAAAAGGCACCCAGAAGTGAACCAGCGAAAGTGGGGGAAAAATGGAGGAAAAGGAGGAAAAAGTACCAAATTGTTTAAAAATCCTACCCAGGATGGAGTTCCACAAGTCCCGCAGCGAGCTGCCCGAGCCGCGGGAACACCGGGAATGACCAAAAGGCACCCAGAAGTGAACCAGCGAAAGTGGGGGACAATTTGAGAAAAAGTTGGAAAAAGGTCCGAAATTGATTAAAAATCCTACCCAGGGTAGAGTTCCACAAGTCCCGCAGCGAGCTGCACGAGCCGCAGGAACACCGGGAATGACCAAAAGGCACCCAGAAGTGAACCATCAAAAGTGGGGGGACAATTTGAGAAAAAGTTGGAAAAAGGTCCGAAATTGATTAAAAATCCTACCCAGGATGGAGTTCCAGAAGCCCCGCAGCGAGCTGCACGAGCCGCGGGACCCCCGGGAATGACCAAAAGATACCCAGGAGTGAACCAGCCAAAGTGGGGGACAATTTGAGAAAAAGTTGGAAAAAGGCCGAAATTGTTTAAAAATCCTACCCAGGATGGAGTTCCAGAAGCCCCGCAGCGAGCTGCCCGAGCCGCGGGAACACCGGGAATGACCAAAAGATACCCAGGAGTGAACCAGCCAAAGTGGGGACAATTTGAGGAAAAAGTTGGAAAAAGGTCCGAAATTGTTTAAAAATCCTACCCAGGATGGAGTTCCAGAAGTCCCGCAGCGAGCTGCACGAGCCGCAGGAACACCGGGAATGACCAAAAGGCACCCAGAAGTGAACCAGCGAAAGTGGGGGAAAAAATGGAGGAAAAGGAGGAAAAAGTGCCAAATTGTTTAAAAATCCTACCCAGGATGGAGTTCCAGAAGTCCCGCAGCGAGCTGCACGAGCCGCAGGAACACCGGGAATGACCAAAAGGCACCCAGAAGTGAACCAGCGAAAGTGGGGGACAATTTGAGAAAAAGTTGGAAAAAAGGTCCGAAATTGTTTAAAAATCCCACCCAGGATGGAGTTCCACAAGTCCCGCAGCGAGCTGCACGAGCCGCAGGAACACCGGGAATGACCAAAAGGCACCCAGAAGTGAACCAGCGAAAGTGGGGGAAAAATGGAGGAAAAGGAGGAAAAAGTACCAAATTGTTTAAAAATCCTACCCAGGATGGAGTTCCAGAAGTCCCGCAGCGAGCTGCACGAGCCGCAGGAACACCGGGAATGACCAAAAGGCACCCAGAAGTGAACCATCAAAAGTGGGGGACAATTTGAGAAAAAGTTGGAAAAAGGTCCGAAATTGATTAAAAATCCTACCCAGGATGGAGTTCCACAAGTCCCGCAAAGAGCTGCACGAGCCGCAGGAACACCGGGAATGACCAAAAGGCACCCAGAAGTTAACCAGCGAAAGTGGGGGAAAAATGGAGGAAAAGGAGGAAAAAGTGCCAAATTGTTTAAAAATCCTACCCAGGATGGAGTTCCACAAGCCCCGCAGCGAGCTGCACGAGCCGCAGGAACACGGGAATGACCAAAAGGCACCCAGAAGTGAACCAGCGAAAGTGGGGGAAAATGGAGGAAAAGGAGGAAAAAGTACCAAATTGTTTAAAAATCCTACCCAGGATGGAGTTCCACAAGTCCCGCAAAGAGCTGCACAAGCCGCAGGAACACCGGGAATGACCAAAAGGCACCCAGAAGTGAACCAGCGAAAGTGGGGGAAAAAATGGAGGAAAAGGAGGAAAAAGTACCAAATTGTTTAAAAATCCTACCCAGGATGGAGTTCCACAAGTCCCGCAGCGAGCTGCACGAGCCGCAAGAACACCGGGAATGACCAAAAGGCACCCAGAAGTGAACCAGCGAAAGTGGGGGAAAAATGGAGGAAAAGGGAGGAAAAAGTACCAAATTGTTTAAAAATCCTACCCAGGATGGAGTTCCACAAGTCCCGCAGCGAGCTGCCCGAGCCGCGGGAACACCGGGAATGACCAAAAGGCACCCAGAAGTGAACCAGCGAAAGTGGGGGACAATTTGAGAAAAGTTGGAAAAAGGTCCGAAATTGATTAAAAATCCTACCCAGGGTAGAGTTCCACAAGTCCCGCAGCGAGCTGCACGAGCCGCAGGAACACCGGGAATGACCAAAAGGCACCCAGAAGTGAACCATCAAAAGTGGGGGACAATTTGAGAAAAAGTTGGAAAAAGGGCCGAAATTGTTTTAAAAATCCTACCCAGGATGGAGTTCCACAAGTCCCGCAGCGAGCTGCCCGAGCCGCAGGAACACCGGGAATGACCAAAAGGCACCCAGAAGTGAACCATCAAAAGTGGGGGACAATTTGAGAAAAAGTTGGAAAAAGGTCCGAAATTGATTAAAAATCCTACCCAGGATGGAGTTCCAGAAGCCCCGCAGCGAGCTGCACGAGCCGCGGGACCCCCGGGAATGACCAAAAGATACCCAGGAGTGAACCAGCCAAAGTGGGGGACAATTTGAGAAAAAGTTGGAAAAAGGGCCGAAATTGTTTAAAAATCCTACCCAGGATGGAGTTCCAGAAGCCCCGCAGCGAGCTGCCCGAGCCGCGGGAACACCGGGAATGACCAAAAGATACCCAGGAGTGAACCAGCCAAAGTGGGGGACAATTTGAGGAAAAAGTTGGAAAAAGGTCCGAAATTGTTTAAAAATCCTACCCAGGATGGAGTTCCAGAAGTCCCGCAGCGAGCTGCACGAGCCGCAGGAACACCGGGAATGACCAAAAGGCACCCAGAAGTGAACCAGCGAAAGTGGGGGGAAAAATGGAGGAAAAGGAGGAAAAAGTACCAAATTGTTTAAAAATCATACCCAGGATGGAGTTCCACAAGTCCCGCAGCGAGCTGCACGAGCCGCAGGAACACCGGGAATGACCAAAAGGCACCCAGAAGTGAACCAGCGAAAGTGGGGGAAAAATGGAGGAAAAGGAGGAAAAAGTACCAAATTGTTTAAAAATCCTACCCAGGATGGAGTTCCAGAAGCCCCGCAGCGAGCTGCGCGAGCCGCAGGAACACCGGGAATGACCAAAAGGCACCCAGAAGTGAACCATCAAAAGTGGGGGACAATTTGAGAAAAAGTTGGAAAAAGGTCCGAAATTGATTAAAAATCCTACCCAGGATGGAGTTCCAGAAGCCCCGCAGCGAGCTGCACGAGCCGCAGGAACACCGGGAATGACCAAGAGGCACCCAGAAGTGAACCATCAAAAGTGGGGACAATTTGAGAAAAAGTTGGAAAAAGGTCCGAAATTGATTAAAAATCCTACCCAGGATGGAGTTCCAGAAGCCCCGCAGCGAGCTGCGCGAGCCGCGGGACCCCCGGAATGACCAAAAGATACCCAGGAGTGAACCAGCGAAAGTGGGGGACAATTTGAGAAAAAGTTGGAAAAAGGTCCGAAATTGATTAAAAATCCTACCCAGGGTAGAGTTCCACAAGTCCCGCAAAGAGCTGCACGAGCCGCAGGAACACCGGGAATGACCAAAAGGCACCCAGAAGTGAACCAGCGAAAGTGGGGGGAAAAATGGAGGAAAAGGAGGAAAAAGTGCCAAATTGTTTAAAATCTTATCCCAGGATGGAGTTCCAGAAGTCCCGCAGCGAGCTGCACGAGCCGCAGGAACACCGGGAATGACCAAAAGGCACCCAGAAGTGAACCATCAAAAGTGGGGGACAATTTGAGAAAAAGTTGGAAAAAGGTCCGAAATTGATTAAAAATCCTACCCAGGATGGAGTTCCAGAAGCCCCGCAGCGAGCTGCGCGAGCCGCGGGACCCCCGGGAATGACCAAAAGATACCCAGGAGTGAACCAGCGAAAGTGGGGGACAATTTGAGAAAAAGTTGGAAAAAGGTCCGAAATTGATTAAAAATCCTACCCAGGGTAGAGTTCCACAAGTCCCGCAGCGAGCTGCACGAGCCGCAGGAACACCGGGAATGACCAAAAGGCACCCAGAAGTGAACCAGCGAAAGTGGGGAAAAAATGGAGGAAAAGGAGGAAAAAGTACCAAATTGTTTAAAAATCCTACCCAGGATGGCGTTCCAGAAGTCCCGCAGCGAGCTGCACGAGCCGCAGGAACACCGGGAATGACCAAAAGGCACCCAGAAGTGAACCAGCGAAAGTGGGGGAAAAAATGGAGGAAAAGGAGGAAAAAGTGCCAAATTGTTTAAAAATCCTACCCAGGATGGAGTTCCACAAGCCCCGCAGCGAGCTGCACGAGCCGCAGGAACACCGGGAATGACCAAAAGGCACCCAGAAGTGAACCAGCGAAAGTGGGGGAAAATGGAGGAAAAGGAGGAAAAAGTACCAAATTGTTTAAAAATCCTACCCAGGATGGAGTTCCACAAGTCCCGCAGCGAGCTGCACGAGCCGCAGGAACACCGGGAATGACCAAAAGGCACCCAGAAGTGAACCAGCGAAAGTGGGGGAAAAAATGGAGGAAAAGGAGGAAAAAGTACCAAATTGTTTAAAAATCCTACCCAGGATGGAGTTCCACAAGTCCCGCAAAGAGCTGCACAAGCCGCAGGAACACCGGGAATGACCAAAAGATACCCAGGAGTGAACCAGCCAAAGTGGGGGACAATTTGAGAAAAAGTTGGAAAAAGGTCCGAAATTGATTAAAAATCCTACCCAGGATGGAGTTCCAGAAGTCCCGCAGCGAGCTGCACGAGCCGCAGGAACACCGGGAATGACCAAAAGGCACCCAGAAGTGAACCATCAAAAGTGGGGGACAATTTGAGAAAAAGTTGGAAAAAGGTCCGAAATTGATTAAAAATCCTACCCAGGATGGAGTTCCAGAAGCCCCGCAGCGAGCTGCACGAGCCGCAGGAACACCGGGAATGACCAAAAGGCACCCAGAAGTGAACCAGCGAAAGTGGGGGACAATTTGAGAAAAAGTTGGAAAAAGGTCCGAAATTGATTAAAAATCCTACCCAGGATGGAGTTCCAGAAGCCCCGCAGCGAGCTGCACGAGCCGCGGGAACACCGGGAATGACCAAAAGATACCCAGGAGTGAACCAGCCAAAGTGGGGGACAATTTGAGAAAAAGTTGGAAAAAGGTCCGAAATTGATTAAAAATCCTACCCAGGATGGAGTTCCACAAGTCCCGCAGCGAGCTGCACGAGCCGCAGGAACACCGGGAATGACCAAAAGGCACCCAGAAGTGAACCAGCGAAAGTGGGGGAAAAATGGAGGAAAAGGAGGAGAAAGTACCAAATTGTTTAAAAATCCTACCCAGGATGGAGTTCCAGAAGTCCCGCAGCGAGCTGCACGAGCCGCAGGAACACCGGGAATGACCAAAAGGCACCCAGAAGTGAACCAGCGAAAGTGGGGGAAAAATGGAGGAAAAGGAGGAAAAAGTGCCAAATTGTTTAAAAATCCTACCCAGGATGGAGTTCCAGAAGTCCCGCAGCGAGCTGCACGAGCCGCAGGAACACCGGGAATGACCAAAAGATACCCAGGAGTGAACCAGCCAAAGTGGGGGACAATTTGAGAAAAAGTTGGAAAAAGGTCCGAAATTGTTTAAAAATCCCACCCAGGGTAGAGTTCCAGAAGTCCCGCAGCGAGCTGCACGAGCCGCAGGAACACCGGGAATGACCAAAAGGCACCCAGAAGTGAACCAGCGAAAGTGGGGGAAAAATGGAGGAAAAGGAGGAAAAAGTGCCAAATTGTTTAAAAATCCTACCCAGGATGGAGTTCCAGAAGTCCCGCAGCGAGCTGCACGAGCCGCAGGAACACCGGGAATGACCAAAAGGCACCCAGAAGTGAACCAGCGAAAGTGGGGGACAATTTGAGAAAAAGTTGGAAAAAAGGTCCGAAATTGTTTAAAAATCCCACCCAGGGTAGAGTTCCAGAAGTCCCGCAGCGAGCTGCACGAGACGCAGGAACACCGGGAATGACCAAAAGGCACCCAGAAGTGAACCAGCGAAAGTGGGGGAAAAATGGAGGAAAAGGAGGAAAAAGTACCAAATTGTTTAAAAATCCTACCCAGGATGGAGTTCCAGAAGTCCCGCAGCGAGCTGCCCGAGCCGCGGGAACACGGGAATGACCAAAAGATACCCAGAAGTGAACCAGCGAAAGTGGGGGAAAAATGGAGGAAAAGGAGGAAAAAGTGCCAAATTGTTTAAAAATCCTACCCAGGATGGAGTTCCACAAGTCCCGCAGCGAGCTGCCCGAGCCGCGGGAACACCGGGAATGACCAAAAGATACCCAGAAGTGAACCAGCGAAAGTGGGGGACAATTTGAGAAAAAGTTGGAAAAAGGTCCGAAATTGATTAAAAATCCTACCCAGGATGGAGTTCCACAAGTCCCGCAGCGAGCTGCACGAGCCGCAGGAACACCGGGAATGACCAAAAGGCACCCAGAAGTGAACCAGCGAAAGTGGGGGAAAAATGGAGGAAAAGGAGGAAAAAGTACCAAATTGTTTAAAAATCCTACCCAGGATGGAGTTCCAGAAGTCCCGCAGCGAGCTGCACGAGCCGCGGGAACACCGGGAATGACCAAAAGGCACCCAGAAGTGAACCATCAAAAGTGGGGGACAATTTGAGAAAAAGTTGGAAAAAGGTCCGAAATTGATTAAAAATCCTACCCAGGATGGAGTTCCACAAGTCCCGCAAAGAGCTGCACGAGCCGCAGGAACACCGGGAATGACCAAAAGGCACCCAGAAGTGAACCAGCGAAAGTGGGGGAAAAATGGAGGAAAAGGAGGAAAAAGTGCCAAATTGTTTAAAAATCCTACCCAGGATGGAGTTCCACAAGTCCCGCAGCGAGCTGCACGAGCCGCAGGAACACCGGGAATGACCAAAAGGCACCCAGAAGTGAACCAGCGAAAGTGGGGGAAAATGGAGGAAAAGGAGGAAAAAGTGCCAAATTGTTTAAAAATCCTACCCAGGATGGAGTTCCACAAGTCCCGCAGCGAGCTGCACGAGCCGCAGGAACACCGGGAATGACCAAAAGGCACCCAGAAGTGAACCAGCGAAAGTGGGGGAAAAATGGAGGAAAAGGAGGAAAAAGTACCAAATTGTTTAAAAATCCTACCCAGGATGGAGTTCCACAAGTCCCGCAAAGAGCTGCACGAGCCGCAGGAACACCGGGAATGACCAAAAGGCACCCAGAAGTGAACCATCAAAAGTGGGGGACAATTTGAGAAAAAGTTGGAAAAAGGTCCGAAATTGATTAAAAATCCTACCCAGGATGGAGTTCCAGAAGCCCCGCAGCGAGCTGCACGAGCCGCAGGAACACCGGGAATGACCAAAAGGCACCCAGAAGTGAACCAGCGAAAGTGGGGGAAAAATGGAGGAAAAGGAGGAAAAAGTGCCAAATTGATTAAAAATCCTACCCAGGATGGAGTTCCAGAAGCCCCGCAGCGAGCTGCCCGAGCCGCGGGAACACCGGGAATGACCAAAAGATACCCAGAAGTGAACCAGCGAAAGTGGGGGAAAAATGGAGGAAAAGGAGGAAAAAGTGCCAAATTGTTTAAAAATCCTACCCAGGATGGAGTTCCACAAGTCCCGCAGCGAGCTGCACGAGCCGCAGGAACACCGGGAATGACCAAAAGGCACCCAGAAGTGAACCATCAAAAGTGGGGGAAAAATGGAGGAAAAGGAGGAAAAAGTGCCAAATTGTTTAAAAATCCTACCCAGGATGGAGATCCACAAGTCCCGCAGCGAGCTGCACGAGCCGCAGGAACACCGGGAATGACCAAAAGGCACCCAGAAGTGAACCATCAAAAGTGGGGGACAATTTGAGAAAAAGTTGGAAAAAGGTCCGAAATTGATTAAAAATCCTACCCAGGATGGAGTTCCAGAAGCCCCGCAGCGAGCTGCGCGAGCCGCGGGACCCCCGGGAATGACCAAAAGATACCCAGGAGTGAACCAGCGAAAGTGGGGGACAATTTGAGAAAAAGTTGGAAAAAGGTCCGAAATTGATTAAAAATCCTACCCAGGGTAGAGTTCCACAAGTCCCGCAAAGAGCTGCACGAGCCGCAGGAACACCGGGAATGACCAAAAGGCACCCAGAAGTGAACCAGCGAAAGTGGGGGAAAAATGGAGGAAAAGGAGGAAAAAGTGCCAAATTGTTTAAAAATCTTATCCCAGGATGGAGTTCCAGAAGTCCCGCAGCGAGCTGCACGAGCCGCAGGAACACCGGGAATGACCAAAAGGCACCCAGAAGTGAACCATCAAAAGTGGGGGACAATTTGAGAAAAAGTTGGAAAAAGGTCCGAAATTGATTAAAAATCCTACCCAGGATGGAGTTCCAGAAGCCCCGCAGCGAGCTGCGCGAGCCGCGGGACCCCCGGGAATGACCAAAAGATACCCAGGAGTGAACCAGCGAAAGTGGGGGACAATTTGAGAAAAAGTTGGAAAAAGGTCCGAAATTGATTAAAAATCCTACCCAGGGTAGAGTTCCACAAGTCCCGCAGCGAGCTGCACGAGCCGCAGGAACACCGGGAATGACCAAAAGGCACCCAGAAGTGAACCAGCGAAAGTGGGGGAAAAATGGAGGAAAAGGAGGAAAAAGTACCAAATTGTTTAAAAATCCTACCCAGGATGGCGTTCCAGAAGTCCCGCAGCGAGCTGCACGAGCCGCAGGAACACCGGGAATGACCAAAAGGCACCCAGAAGTGAACCAGCGAAAGTGGGGGAAAAATGGAGGAAAAGGAGGAAAAAGTGCCAAATTGTTTAAAAATCCTACCCAGGATGGAGTTCCACAAGCCCCGCAGCGAGCTGCACGAGCCGCAGGAACACCGGGAATGACCAAAAGGCACCCAGAAGTGAACCAGCGAAAGTGGGGGAAAATGGAGGAAAAGGAGGAAAAAGTACCAAATTGTTTAAAAATCCTACCCAGGATGGAGTTCCACAAGTCCCGCAGCGAGCTGCACGAGCCGCAGGAACACCGGGAATGACCAAAAGGCACCCAGAAGTGAACCAGCGAAAGTGGGGGAAAAAATGGAGGAAAAGGAGGAAAAAGTACCAAATTGTTTAAAAATCCTACCCAGGATGGAGTTCCACAAGTCCCGCAAAGAGCTGCACAAGCCGCAGGAACACCGGGAATGACCAAAAGATACCCAGGAGTGAACCAGCGAAAGTGGGGGACAATTTGAGAAAAAGTTGGAAAAAGGTCCGAAATTGATTAAAAATCCTACCCAGGATGGAGTTCCAGAAGTCCCGCAGCGAGCTGCACGAGCCGCAGGAACACCGGGAATGACCAAAAGGCACCCAGAAGTGAACCATCAAAAGTGGGGGACAATTTGAGAAAAAGTTGGAAAAAGGTCCGAAATTGATTAAAAATCCTACCCAGGATGGAGTTCCAGAAGCCCCGCAGCGAGCTGCACGAGCCGCAGGAACACCGGGAATGACCAAAAGGCACCCAGAAGTGAACCAGCGAAAGTGGGGGACAATTTGAGAAAAAGTTGGAAAAAGGTCCGAAATTGATTAAAAATCCTACCCAGGATGGAGTTCCAGAAGCCCCGCAGCGAGCTGCACGAGCCGCGGGAACACCGGGAATGACCAAAAGATACCCAGGAGTGAACCAGCCAAAGTGGGGGACAATTTGAGAAAAAGTTGGAAAAAGGTCCGAAATTGATTAAAAATCCTACCCAGGATGGAGTTCCACAAGTCCCGCAGCGAGCTGCACGAGCCGCAGGAACACCGGGAATGACCAAAAGGCACCCAGAAGTGAACCAGCGAAAGTGGGGGAAAAATGGAGGAAAAGGAGGAGAAAGTACCAAATTGTTTAAAAATCCTACCCAGGATGGAGTTCCACAAGTCCCGCAGCGAGCTGCACGAGCTGCAGGAACACCGGGAATGACCGAAAGGCACCCAGAAGTGAACCAGCGAAAGTGGGGGAAAAATGGAGGAAAAGGAGGAAAAAGTACCAAATTGTTTAAAAATCCTACCCAGGATGGAGTTCCAGAAGTCCCGCAGCGAGCTGCACGAGCCGCAGGAACACCGGGAATGACCAAAAGGCACCCAGAAGTGAACCAGCGAAAGTGGGGGAAAAATGGAGGAAAAGGAGGAAAAAGTACCATATTGTTTGAAAATCCTACCCAGGATGGAGTTCCAGAAGCCCCGCAGCGAGCTGCACGAGCCGCAGGAACACCGGGAATGACCAAAAGGCACCCAGAAGTGAACCAGCGAAAGTGGGGGAAAAATGGAGGAAAAGGAGGAAAAAGTACCAAATTGTTTAAAAATCCTACCCAGGATGGAGTTCCACAAGTCCCGCAGCGAGCTGCACGAGCCGCAGGAACACCGGGAATGACCAAAAGGCACCCAGAAGTGAACCAGCGAAAGTGGGGGAAAAATGGAGGAAAAGGAGGAAAAAGTACCAAATTGTTTAAAAATCCTACCCAGGATGGAGTTCCACAAGTCCCGCAGCGAGCTGCACGAGCCGCAGGAACACCGGGAATGACCAAAAGGCACCCAGAAGTGAACCAGCGAAAGTGGGGGAAAAATGGAGGAAAAGGAGGAAAAAGTACCAAATTGTTTAAAAATCCTACCCAGGATGGAGTTCCACAAGTCCCGCAGCGAGCTGCACGAGCCGCAGGAACACCGGGAATGACCAAAAGGCACCCAGAAGTGAACCAGCGAAAGTGGGGGAAAAATGGAGGAAAAGGAGGAAAAAGTACCAAATTGTTTAAAAATCCTACCCAGGATGGAGTTCCACAAGCCCCGCAGCGAGCTGCGCGAGCCGTGGGAACACCGGGAATGACCAAAAGGCACCCAGAAGTGAACCAGCGAAAGTGGGGGAAAATGGAGGAAAAGGAGGAAAAAGTGCCAAATTGTTTAAAAATCCTACCCAGGATGGAGTTCCAGAAGTCCCGCAGCGAGCTGCACGAGCCGCAGGAACACCGGGAATGACCAAAAGGCACCCAGAAGTGAACCAGCGAAAGTGGGGGAAAAATGGAGGAAAAGGAGGAAAAAGTGCCAAATTGTTTAAAAATCCTACCCAGGATGGAGTTCCAGAAGACCCGCAGAGAGCTGCGCGAGCTCCGGGACCCCCTGGAATGACCAAAAGATACCCAGGAGTGAACCATCAAAAGTGGGGGACAATTTGAGAAAAAGTTGGAAAAAGGTCCGAAATTGTTTAAAAATCCTACCCAGGATGGAGTTCCAGAAGCCCCGCAGCGAGCTGCACGAGCCGCAGGAACACCGGGAATGACCAAAAGGCACCCAGAAGTGAACCAGCGAAAGTGGGGGACAATTTGAGAAAAAGTTGGAAAAAGTGCCAAATTGTTTAAAAATCCTACCCAGGATGGAGTTCCACAAGTCCCGCAAAGAGCTGCACGAGCCGCAGGAACACCGGGAATGACCAAAAGATACCCAGGAGTGAACCAGCCAAAGTGGGGGACAATTTGAGAAAAAGTTGGAAAAAGGTCCGAAATTGATTAAAAATCCTACCCAGGATGGAGTTCCAGAAGTCCCGCAGCGAGCTGCACGAGCCGCAGGAACACCGGGAATGACCAAAAGGCACCCAGAAGTGAACCATCAAAAGTGGGGGACAATTTGAGAAAAAGTTGGAAAAAGGTCCGAAATTGATTAAAAATCCTACCCAGGATGGAGTTCCAGAAGCCCCGCAGCGAGCTGCACGAGCCGCAGGAACACCGGGAATGACCAAAAGGCACCCAGAACTGAACCAGCCAAAGTGGGGGACAATTTGAGAAAAAGTTGGAAAAAGGTCCGAAATTGATTAAAAATCCTACCCAGGATGGAGTTCCAGAAGCCCCGCAGCGAGCTGCACGAGCCGCAGGAACACCGGGAATGACCAAAAGGCACCCAGAAGTGAACCAGCCAAAGTGGGGGACAATTTGAGAAAAAGTTGGAAAAAGGTCCGAAATTGTTTAAAAATCCCACCCAGGATGGAGTTCCAGAAGTCCCGCAGCGAGCTGCACGAGCCGCAGGAACACCGGGAATGACCAAAAGGCACCCAGAAGTGAACCAGCGAAAGTGGGGGAAAAATGGAGGAAAAGGAGGAAAAAGTGCCAAATTGTTTAAAAATCCTACCCAGGATGGAGTTCCAGAAGTCCCGCAGCGAGCTGCACGAGCCGCAGGAACACCGGGAATGACCAAAAGGCACCCAGAAGTGAACCAGCGAAAGTGGGGGACAATTTGAGAAAAAGTTGGAAAAAGGTCCGAAATTGTTTAAAAATCCCACCCAGGGTAGAGTTCCAGAAGTCCCGCAGCGAGCTGCACGAGCCGCAGGAACACCGGGAATGACCAAAAGGCACCCAGAAGTGAACCAGCGAAAGTGGGGGAAAAATGGAGGAAAAGGAGGAAAAAGTGCCAAATTGTTTAAAAATCCTACCCAGGATGGAGTTCCAGAAGTCCCGCAGCGAGCTGCACGAGCCGCAGGAACACCGGGAATGACCAAAAGGCACCCAGAAGTGAACCAGCGAAAGTGGGGGACAATTTGAGAAAAAGTTGGAAAAAAGGTCCGAAATTGTTTAAAAATCCCACCCAGGGTAGAGTTCCAGAAGTCCCGCAGCGAGCTGCACGAGCCGCAGGAACACCGGGAATGACCAAAAGGCACCCAGAAGTGAACCAGCGAAAGTGGGGGAAAAATGGAGGAAAAGGAGGAAAAAGTACCAAATTGTTTAAAAATCCTACCCAGGATGGAGTTCCAGAAGTCCCGCAGCGAGCTGCCCGAGCCGCGGGAACACCGGGAATGACCAAAAGATACCCAGAAGTGAACCAGCGAAAGTGGGGGAAAAATGGAGGAAAAGGAGGAAAAAGTGCCAAATTGTTTAAAAATCCTACCCAGGATGGAGTTCCACAAGTCCCGCAGCGAGCTGCCCGAGCCGCGGGAACACCGGGAATGACCAAAAGATACCCAGAAGTGAACCAGCGAAAGTGGGGGACAATTTGAGAAAAAGTTGGAAAAAGGTCCGAAATTGATTAAAAATCCTACCCAGGATGGAGTTCCACAAGTCCCGCAGCGAGCTGCACGAGCCGCAGGAACACCGGGAATGACCAAAAGGCACCCAGAAGTGAACCAGCGAAAGTGGGGGAAAAATGGAGGAAAAGGAGGAAAAAGTACCAAATTGTTTAAAAATCCTACCCAGGATGGAGTTCCAGAAGTCCCGCAGCGAGCTGCACGAGCCGCGGGAACACCGGGAATGACCAAAAGGCACCCAGAAGTGAACCATCAAAAGTGGGGGACAATTTGAGAAAAAGTTGGAAAAAGGTCCGAAATTGATTAAAAATCCTACCCAGGATGGAGTTCCACAAGTCCCGCAAAGAGCTGCACGAGCCGCAGGAACACCGGGAATGACCAAAAGGCACCCAGAAGTGAACCAGCGAAAGTGGGGGAAAAATGGAGGAAAAGGAGGAAAAAGTGCCAAATTGTTTAAAAATCCTACCCAGGATGGAGTTCCACAAGTCCCGCAGCGAGCTGCACGAGCCGCAGGAACACCGGGAATGACCAAAAGGCACCCAGAAGTGAACCAGCGAAAGTGGGGGAAAATGGAGGAAAAGGAGGAAAAAGTGCCAAATTGTTTAAAAATCCTACCCAGGATGGAGTTCCACAAGTCCCGCAGCGAGCTGCACGAGCCGCAGGAACACCGGGAATGACCAAAAGGCACCCAGAAGTGAACCAGCGAAAGTGGGGGAAAAATGGAGGAAAAGGAGGAAAAAGTACCAAATTGTTTAAAAATCCTACCCAGGATGGAGTTCCACAAGTCCCGCAAAGAGCTGCACGAGCCGCAGGAACACCGGGAATGACCAAAAGGCACCCAGAAGTGAACCATCAAAAGTGGGGGACAATTTGAGAAAAAGTTGGAAAAAGGTCCGAAATTGATTAAAAATCCTACCCAGGATGGAGTTCCAGAAGCCCCGCAGCGAGCTGCACGAGCCGCAGGAACACCGGGAATGACCAAAAGGCACCCAGAAGTGAACCAGCGAAAGTGGGGGAAAAATGGAGGAAAAGGAGGAAAAAGTGCCAAATTGATTAAAAATCCTACCCAGGATGGAGTTCCAGAAGCCCCGCAGCGAGCTGCCCGAGCCGCGGGAACACCGGGAATGACCAAAAGATACCCAGAAGTGAACCAGCGAAAGTGGGGGAAAAATGGAGGAAAAGGAGGAAAAAGTGCCAAATTGTTTAAAAATCCTACCCAGGATGGAGTTCCACAAGTCCCGCAGCGAGCTGCACGAGCCGCAGGAACACCGGGAATGACCAAAAGGCACCCAGAAGTGAACCATCAAAAGTGGGGGAAAAATGGAGGAAAAGGAGGAAAAAGTGCCAAATTGTTTAAAAATCCTACCCAGGATGGAGATCCACAAGTCCCGCAGCGAGCTGCACGAGCCGCAGGAACACCGGGAATGACCAAAAGGCACCCAGAAGTGAACCAGCGAAAGTGGGGGAAAAATGGAGGAAAAGGAGGAGAAAGTACCAAATTGTTTAAAAATCCTACCCAGGATGGAGTTCCACAAGTCCCGCAGCGAGCTGCACGAGCTGCAGGAACACCGGGAATGACCGAAAGGCACCCAGAAGTGAACCAGCGAAAGTGGGGGAAAAATGGAGGAAAAGGAGGAAAAAGTACCAAATTGTTTAAAAATCCTACCCAGGATGGAGTTCCAGAAGTCCCGCAGCGAGCTGCACGAGCCGCAGGAACACCGGGAATGACCAAAAGGCACCCAGAAGTGAACCAGCGAAAGTGGGGGAAAAATGGAGGAAAAGGAGGAAAAAGTACCATATTGTTTGAAAATCCTACCCAGGATGGAGTTCCAGAAGCCCCGCAGCGAGCTGCACGAGCCGCAGGAACACCGGGAATGACCAAAAGGCACCCAGAAGTGAACCAGCGAAAGTGGGGGGAAATGGAGGAAAAGGAGGAAAAAGTACCAAATTGTTTAAAAATCCTACCCAGGATGGAGTTCCACAAGCCCCGCAGCGAGCTGCGCGAGCCGTGGGAACACCGGGAATGACCAAAAGGCACCCAGAAGTGAACCAGCGAAAGTGGGGGAAAATGGAGGAAAAGGAGGAAAAAGTGCCAAATTGTTTAAAAATCCTACCCAGGATGGAGTTCCAGAAGTCCCGCAGCGAGCTGCACGAGCCGCAGGAACACCGGGAATGACCAAAAGGCACCCAGAAGTGAACCAGCGAAAGTGGGGGAAAAATGGAGGAAAAGGAGGAAAAAGTGCCAAATTGTTTAAAAATCCTACCCAGGATGGAGTTCCAGAAGACCCGCAGAGAGCTGCGCGAGCTCCGGGACCCCCTGGAATGACCAAAAGATACCCAGGAGTGAACCATCAAAAGTGGGGGACAATTTGAGAAAAAGTTGGAAAAAGGTCCGAAATTGTTTAAAAATCCTACCCAGGATGGAGTTCCAGAAGCCCCGCAGCGAGCTGCACGAGCCGCAGGAACACCGGGAATGACCAAAAGGCACCCAGAAGTGAACCAGCGAAAGTGGGGGACAATTTGAGAAAAAGTTGGAAAAAGTGCCAAATTGTTTAAAAATCCTACCCAGGATGGAGTTCCACAAGTCCCGCAAAGAGCTGCACGAGCCGCAGGAACACCGGGAATGACCAAAAGGCACCCAGAAGTGAACCATCAAAAGTGGGGGACAATTTGAGAAAAAGTTGGAAAAAGGTCCGAAATTGATTAAAAATCCTACCCAGGATGGAGTTCCAGAAGCCCCGCAGCGAGCTGCACGAGACGCAGGAACACCGGGAATGACCAAAAGGCACCCAGAAGTGAACCATCAAAAGTGGGGGACAATTTGAGAAAAAGTTGGAAAAAGGTCCGAAATTGATTAAAAATCCTACCCAGGATGGAGTTCCAGAAGCCCCGCAGCGAGCTGCGCGAGCCGCGGGACCCCCGGGAATGACCAAAAGATACCCAGGAGTGAACCAGCGAAAGTGGGGGACAATTTGAGAAAAAGTTGGAAAAAAGGTCCGAAATTGTTTAAAAATCCCACCCAGGGTAGAGTTCCAGAAGTCCCGCAGCGAGCTGCACGAGCCGCAGGAACACCGGGAATGACCAAAAGGCACCCAGAAGTGAACCAGCGAAAGTGGGGGAAAAATGGAGGAAAAGGAGGAAAAAGTACCAAATTGTTTAAAAATCCTACCCAGGATGGAGTTCCAGAAGTCCCGCAGCGAGCTGCCCGAGCCGCGGGAACACCGGGAATGACCAAAAGATACCCAGAAGTGAACCAGCGAAAGTGGGGGAAAAATGGAGGAAAAGGAGGAAAAAGTGCCAAATTGTTTAAAAATCCTACCCAGGATGGAGTTCCAC
>NW_026907171.1:0-92030 GCF_033978795.1 Nerophis ophidion | reverse complement strand
GCCATTTTGCATGTGTTGTTTAGAAGTTATGTTTGAATATATTTTTTATTGCTTTTTTCACATTATCTCAGGACTCTAAGACTATTATAGTCATATTGAGTAAAAAACTACTTTTTGCATTTGCAAGATTTAAAAAAAGCATATGTTTCTAGTAAAACTCCCAAAGATGCATTATTTCAGGCATTATTAGCCATTTTTAATGTGTGGTGTAGGAGTTATGTTTAAATAACTGCCATATGAGTGTTACAGTATACAGTCATATTGAGTAAAACCTCATTTTTGTATTTGCAAACCATTGAAAAACAACTGTATCTAGTAAAACTCACATGTATTCAAATACACAGGCATTTTTAGACATTTTGCACGATTGGATTAGGAATTATGTTGGAATACATTTTTATTGCTTTTTTCTTATTATCTCAGGATTCTAAGTACATTACTGTCAAATTGAGTAACAAATCAAATTTTGTTTTTGCAAACCTTACCCAAATGTTTTTTTTTTTCAGGAAAACTCTCGAAGATGCATTTCTTCAGGCATTATTAGACTATTTGCATGTGTATTTTTGGAGTTATGTTTCAAAAAAGTGTCATTTTGAGTGTGACCAATATGAGGCCAGTAAAATCTAATATTTGTATTTGTCAACCTTTCCCAAAATACCTGATTCTGCTAAAACTTACATAAATTTGGTTTTGGAGTCATGATTATAAACCTCTTATATTTAGTATGACAGTTACAGTGTTATATTGAATAAAAAAACTAACTTGTGTCTTTGCAAACCTTACAAAAGATCATTTTTCTAGTAAAACTAACAAAAACTTATCTCTAGGCATTATTAGCCATTTTGCATGTGTTGTTTAGAAGTTATGTTTGAATACATCTGTATTGCTTTTTTCGCATTATCTCAGGATTCTAAGACTATTATAGTCATATTGAGTAAAAAATACTTTTTGCATTTGCAACATTTAAAAAAGCATATGTTTCTAGTAAAACTCCCAAAGATTCATTATTTCAGGCAGTATTAGCCATTTTTAATGTGTGGTGAAGGAGTTATGTTTAAATAACTGTCATTTTGAGTGTTACAGTATACAGTCATATTGATTAAAACCTCATTTTTTGTATTTGCAAACCATAGAAAAACAACTGTATCTAGTAAAACTCACATGTATTCAATATCACAGGCATTTTTAGACATTTTGCACGTTTGGATTAGGAATTATGTTGGAATAAATTTTTATTGCTTTTTTCGCATTATCTCAGGATTTTAAGTACATTACTGTCAAATTGAATAACAAATCAAATTTTGTTTTTGCAAACCTTACCAAATGTTTTTTTTTTCAGGAAAACTCTCGAAGATGCATTTCTTCATGCATTATTAGCCATTTTTAATGTGTGGGTGTAGGAGTTATGTTTAAATAACTGCCATATTGAGTGTTACAGTATACAGTCATATTGAGTAAAACCTCATTTTTGTATTTGCAAACCATTGAAAAACAACTGTATCTAGTAAAACTCACATGTATTCAATATCACAAGCATTTTTAGACATTTTGCACGATTGGATTAGGAATTATGTTGGAATACATTTTTATTGCTTTTTTGCATTATCTCAGGATTCTAAGTACATTACTGTCAAATTGAGTAACAAATCAAATTTTGTTTTTGCAAACCTTACCAAATGTTTTTTTTTTTCAGGAAAACTCTCGAAGATGCATTTCTTCAGGCATTATTAGACTATTTGCATGTGTATTTTTGGAGTTATGTTTCAAAAATGTCATTTTGAGTGTGACCAATATGAGGCCAGTAAAATCTAATATTTGTATTTGTCAACCTTTCC
The DNA here is from genome assembly GCF_033978795.1 of Nerophis ophidion. Taxonomy (NCBI): domain Eukaryota; kingdom Metazoa; phylum Chordata; class Actinopteri; order Syngnathiformes; family Syngnathidae; genus Nerophis; species Nerophis ophidion. The sequence continues at coordinate 90,195 of NW_026907171.1, read as the reverse complement.
AAAATACCTGATTCTGCTAAAAACTTACATAAATTCAATATTAAAGGCTTTTTAAGACAAATTTCATATTTGGTTTTGGAGTTATGATTATAAACCCTTTCATATTTAGTATGACAGTTACAGTGTTATATTGAATAAAAAAACTAACTTGTGTCTTTGCAAACCTTACAAAAGATAATTTTTCTAGTAAAACTAACAAAAAACTTATCTCTAGGCATTATTAGCCATTTTGCATGTGTTGTTTAGAAGTTATGTTTGAATACATCTGTATGCTTTTTTCGCATTATCTCAGGATTCTAAGACTATTATAGTCATATTGAGTAAAAAAATACTTTTTGCATTTGCAACATTTAAAAAAGCATATGTTTCTAGTAAAACTCCCAAAGATGCATTATTTCAGGCAGTATTAGCCATTTTTAATGTGTGGTGTAGGAGTTATGTTTAAAAAACTGTCATTTTGAGTGATACAGTATAACAGTCATATTGATTAAAACCTCTTTTTGTATTTGCAAACCATAGAAAAACAACTGTATCTAGTAAAACTCACATGTATTCAATATCACAGGCATTTTTAGACATTTTGCACGTTTGGATTAGGAATTATGTTGGAATAAATTTTTTATTGCTTTTTTCGCATTATCTCAGGATTCTAAGTACATTACTGTCAAATTGAATAACAAATCAAATTTTGTTTTTGCAAACCTTACCAAATGTTTTTTTTTCAGGAAAACTCTCGAAGATGCATTTCTTCAGGCATTATTAGACATTTTGCATGTGTATTTTTGGGGTTATGTTTCAAAAACTGTCATTTTGAGTGTGACCAATATGAGGCCAGTAAAATCTAATATTTGTATTTGTGATTCTTTCCAAAATACCTGATTCTGCTAAAACACATAAATTCAACATTAAAGGCTTTTTAAGACAAATTTCATATTTGGTTTTGGAGTTATGATTATAAACCTTTCATATTTAGTATGACAGTTACAGTGTTATATTGAATAAAAAAACTAACTTGTGTCTTTGCAAACCTTACAAAAGATAATTTTTCTAGTACAACTAACAAAAAAACATATCTCTAGGCATTATTAGCCATTTTGCATGTGTTGTTTAGAAGTTATGTTTGAATACATTTTTATTGCTTTTTTCGCATTATCTCAGGATTGTAAGACTATTATAGTCACATTGAGTAAAAAACTACTTTTTGCATTTGCAACATTTAAAAAAGCATATATTTCTAGTAAAACTCCCAAAGCTGCATTATTTCAGGCATTATTAGCCATTTTTCATGTGTGGTGTAGGAGTTATGTTTAAATAACTGTCATATTGAGTGTTACAGTATACAGTCATATTGATTAAAACCTCATTTTTGTATTTGCAAACCATAGAAAAACAACTGTATCTAGTAAAACTCACATGTATTCAATATCACAGGCATTTTTAGACATTTTGCACGTTTGGATTAGGAATTATGTTGGAATAAATTTTTATTGCTTTTTTCGCATTATCTCAGGATTTTAAGTACAATTACTGTCAAATTGAATAACAAATCAAATTTTGTTTTTGCAAACCTTACCAAATGTTTTTTTTTTCAGGAAAACTCTCGAAGATGCATTTCTTCATGCATTATTAGCCATTTTTAATGTGTGGTGTAGGAGTTATGTTTAAATAACTGCCATATTGAGTGTTACAGTATACAGTCATATTGAGTAAAACCTCATTTTTGTATTTGCAAACCATTGAAAAACAACTGTATCTAGTAAAACTCACATGTATTCAATATCACAAGCATTTTTAGACATTTTGCACGATTGGATTAGGAATTATGTTGGAATACATTTTTATTGCTTTTTTGCATTATCTCAGGATTCTAAGTACATTACTGTCAAATTGAGTAACAAATCAAATTTCGTTTTTGCAAACCTTACCAACATTTTTTTTTTTCAGGAAAACTCTCGAAGATGCATTTCTTCAGGCATTATTAGACTATTTGCATGTGTATTTTTGGAGTTATGTTTCAAAAAATGTCATTTTGAGTGTGACCAATATGAGGCCAGTAAAATCTAATATTTGTATTTGTCAACCTTTCCAAAATACCTGATTCTGCTAAAACTTACATAAATTCAATATTAAAGGCTTTTTAAGACAAATTTCATATTTGGTTTTGGAGTTATGATTATAAACCTTTCATATTTAGTATGACAGTTACAGTGTTATATTGAATAAAAAAACTAACTTGTGTCTTTGCAAACCTTACAAAAGATCATTTTTCTAGTAAAACTAACAAAAAACTTATCTCTATGCATTATTAGCCATTTTGCATGTGTTGTTTAGAAGTTATGTTTGAATACATCTGTATTGCTTTTTTCGCATTATCTCAGGATTCTAAGACTATTATAGTCATATTGAGTAAAAAAATACTTTTTGCATTTGCAACATTTAAAAAAGCATATGTTTCTAGTAAAACTCCCAAAGATGCATTATTTCAGGCAGTATTAGCCATTTTTAATGTGTGGTGTAGGAGTTATGTTTAAATAACTGTCATTTTGAGTGATACAGTATACAGTCATATTGATTAAAACCTCATTTTTGTATTTGCAAACCATAGAAAAACAACTGTATCTAGTAAAACTCACATGTATTCAATATCACAGGCATTTTTAGACATTTTGCACGTTTGGATTAGGAATTATGTTGGAATAAATTTTTATTGCTTTTTTCGCATTATCTCAGGATTCTAAGTACATTACTGTCAAATTGAATAACAAATCAAATTTTGTTTTTGCAAACCTTACCAAATGTTTTTTTTTTCAGGAAAACTCTCGAAGATGCATTTCTTCAGGCATTATTAGACTATTTGCATGTGTATTTTTGGAGTTATGTTTCAAAAAAAGTTATTTTTCAGTGTGACCAATATGAGGCCAGTAAAATCTAATATTTGTATTTGTGATTCTTTCCAAAATACCTGATTCTGCTAAAACACATAAATTCAACATTAAAGGCTTTTTAAGACAAATTTCATATTTGGTTTTGGAGTTATGATTATAAACCTTTCATATTTAGTATGACAGTTACAGTGTTATATTGAATAAAAAAACTAACTTGTGTCTTTGCAAACCTTACAAAAGATACTTTTTCTAGTACAACTAACAAAAAAACATATCTCTAGGCATTATTAGCCATTTTGCATGTGTTGTTTAGAAGTTATGTTTGAATACATCTGTATTGCTTTTTTCGCATTATCTCAGGATTCTAAGACTATTATAGTCATATTGAGTAAAAAACTACTTTTTGCATTTGCAACATTTAAAAAAGCATATGTTTCTAGTAAAACTCCCAAAGCTGCATTATTTCAGGCATTATTAGCCATTTTTCATGTGTGGTGTAGGAGTTATGTTTAAATAACTGTCATATTGAGTGTTACAGTATACAGTCATATTGATTAAAACCTCATTGTTGTATTTGCAAACCATTGAAAAACAACTGTATCTAGTAAAACTCACATGTATTCAATATCACAGGCATTTTTAGACATTTTGCACGTTTGGATTAGGAATTATGTTGGAATACATTTTTATTGCTTTTTTCGCATTATCTCAGGATTCTAAGTACATTACTGTCAAATTGAGTAACAAATCAAATTTTGTTTTTGCAAACCTTACCAAATGTTTTTTTTTCTGGAAAACTCTCGAAGATGCATTTCTTCAGGCATTATTAGACAATTTGCATGTGTATTTTTGGAGTTATGTTTCAAAAAATGTCATTTGAGTGTGACCAATATGAGGCCAGTAATATCTAATATTTGTATTTGTCAACCTTTCCAAAATACCTGATTCTGCTAAAACTTACATAAATTCAATATTAAAGGCTTTTTAAGACAAATTTCATATTTGGTTTTGGAGTTATGATTATAAACCTTTCATATTTAGTATGACAGTTACAGTGTTATATTGAATAAAAAAACTAACTTTTGTCTTTGCAAACCTTACAAAAGATAATTTTTCTAGTACAACTAACAAAAAACATATCTCTAGGCATTATTAGCCATTTTGCATGTGTTGTTTAGAAGTTATGTTTGAATATATTTTTATTGCTTTTTTCACATTATCTAGGACTCTAAGACTATTATAGTCATATTGAGTAAAAAACTACTTTTTGCATTTGCAAGATTTAAAAAAGCATATGTTTCTAGTAAAACTCCCAAAGATGCATTATTTCAGGCATTATTAGCCATTTTTAATGTGTGGTGTAGGAGTTATGTTTAAATAACTGCCATATTGAGTGTTACAGTATACAGTCATATTGAGTAAAACCTCATTTTTGGTATTTGCAAACCATTGAAAAACAACTGTATCTAGTAAAACTCACATGTATTCAAATACACAGGCATTTTTAGACATTTTGCACGATTGGATTAGGAATTATGTTGGAATACATTTTTATTGCTTTTTTTCTTATTATCTCAGGATTCTAAGTACATTACTGTCAAATTGAGTAACAAATCAAATTTTGTTTTTGCAAACCTTACCAAATGTTTTTTTTTTTCAGGAAAACTCTCGAAGATGCATTTCTTCAGGCATTATTAGACTATTTGCATGTGTATTTTTGGAGTTATGTTTCAAAAAAGTGTCATTTTGAGTGTGACCAATATGAGGCCAGTAAAATCTAATATTTGTATTTGTCAACCTTTCCAAAATACCTGATTCTGCTAAAACTTACATAAATTTGGTTTTGGAGTCATGATTATAAACCTCTTATATTTAGTATGACAGTTACAGTGTTATATTGAATAAAAAAACTAACTTGTGTCTTTGCAAACCTTACAAAAGATCATTTTTCTAGTAAAACTAACAAAAAACTTATCTCTAGGCATTATTAGCCATTTTGCATGTGTTGTTTAGAAGTTATGTTTGAATACATCTGTATTGCTTTTTTCGCATTATCTCAGGATTCTAAGACTATTATAGTCATATTGAGTAAAAAAATACTTTTTGCATTTGCAACATTTAAAAAAGCATATGTTTCTAGTAAAACTCCCAAAGATGCATTATTTCAGGCAGTATTAGCATTTTTAATGTGTGGTGAAGGAGTTATGTTTAAATAACTGTCATTTTGAGTGTTACAGTATACAGTCATATTGATTTAAAACCTCATTTTTGTATTTGCAAACCATAGAAAAACAACTGTATCTAGTAAAACTCACATGTATTCAATATCACAGGCATTTTTAGACATTTTGCACGTTTGGATTAGGAATTATGTTGGAATAAATTTTTATTGCTTTTTTCGCATTATCTCAGGATTTTAAGTACATTACTGTCAAATTGAATAACAAATCAAATTTTGTTTTTGCAAACCTTACCAAATGTTTTTTTTTCAGGAAAACTCTCGAAGATGCATTTCTTCATGCATTATTAGCCATTTTTAATGTGTGGTGTAGGAGTTATGTTTAAATAACTGCCATATTGAGTGTTACAGTATACAGTCATATTGAGTAAAACCTCATTTTTGTATTTGCAAACCATTGAAAAACAACTGTATCTAGTAAAAACTCACATGTATTCAATATCACAAGCATTTTTAGACATTTTGCACGATTGGATTAGGAATTATGTTGGAATACATTTTTATTGCTTTTTTGCATTATCTCAGGATTCTAAGTACATTACTGTCAAATTGAGTAACAAATCAAATTTTGTTTTTGCAAACCTTACCAAATGTTTTTTTTTCAGGAAAACTCTCGAAGATGCATTTCTTCAGGCATTATTAGACTATTTGCATGTGTATTTTTGGAGTTATGTTTCAAAAAATGTCATTTTGAGTGTGACCAATATGAGGCCAGTAAAATCTAATATTTGTATTTGTCAACCTTTCCAAAATACCTGATTCTGCTAAAACTTACATAAATTCAATATTAAAGGCTTTTTAAGACAAATTTCATATTTGGTTTTGGAGTTATGATTATAAACCTTTCATATTTAGTATGACAGTTACAGTGTTATATTGAATAAAAAAACTAACTTGTGTCTTTGCAAACCTTACAAAAGATAATTTTTCTAGTAAAACTAACAAAAAACTTATCTCTAGGCATTATTAGCCATTTTGCATGTGTTGTTTAGAAGTTATGTTTGAATACATCTGTATTGCTTTTTTCGCATTATCTCAGGATTCTAAGACTATTATAGTCATATTGAGTAAAAAAATACTTTTTGCATTTGCAACATTTAAAAAAGCATATGTTTCTAGTAAAACTCCCAAAGATGCATTATTTCAGGCAGTATTAGCCATTTTTAATGTGTGGTGTAGGAGTTATGTTTAAAAAACTGTCATTTTGAGTGATACAGTATACAGTCATATTGATTAAAACCTCTTTTTTGTATTTGCAAACCATAGAAAAACAACTGTATCTAGTAAAACTCACATGTATTCAATATCACAGGCATTTTTAGACATTTTGCACGTTTGGATTAGGAATTATGTTGGAATAAATTTTTATTGCTTTTTTCGCATTATCTCAGGATTCTAAGTACATTACTGTCAAATTGAATAACAAATCAAATTTTGTTTTTGCAAACCTTACCAAATGTTTTTTTTTTCAGGAAAACTCTCGAAGATGCATTTCTTCAGGCATTATTAGACATTTTGCATGTGTATTTTTGGGGTTATGTTTCAAAAACTGTCATTTTGAGTGTGACCAATATGAGGCCAGTAAAATCTAATATTTGTATTTGTGATTCTTTCCAAAATACCTGATTCTGCTAAAACACATAAATTCAACATTAAAGGCTTTTTAAGACAAATTTCATATTTGGTTTTGGAGTTATGATTATAAACCTTTCATATTTAGTATGACAGTTACAGTGTTATATTGAATAAAAAAACTAACTTGTGTCTTTGCAAACCTTACAAAAGATAATTTTTCTAGTACAACTAACAAAAAAACATATCTCTAGGCATTATTAGCCATTTTGCATGTGTTGTTTAGAAGTTATGTTTGAATACATTTTTATTGCTTTTTTCGCATTATCTCAGGATTGTAAGACTATTATAGTCACATTGAGTAAAAAACTACTTTTTGCATTTGCAACATTTAAAAAAGCATATATTTCTAGTAAAACTCCCAAAGCTGCATTATTTCAGGCATTATTAGCCATTTTTCATGTGTGGTGTAGGAGTTATGTTTAAATAACTGTCATATTGAGTGTTACAGTATACAGTCATATTGATTAAAACCTCATTTTTGTATTTGCAAACCATAGAAAAACAACTGTATCTAGTAAAACTCACATGTATTCAATATCACAGCATTTTTAGACATTTTGCACGTTTGGATTAGGAATTATGTTGGAATAAATTTTTATTGCTTTTTTCGCATTATCTCAGGATTTTAAGTACATTACTGTCAAATTGAATAACAAATCAAATTTTGTTTTTGCAAACCTTACCAAATGTTTTTTTTTTCAGGAAAACTCTCGAAGATGCATTTCTTCATGCATTATTAGCCATTTTTAATGTGTGGTGTAGGAGTTATGTTTAAATAACTGCCATATTGAGTGTTACAGTATACAGTCATATTGAGTAAAACCTCATTTTTGTATTTGCAAACCATTGAAAAACAACTGTATCTAGTAAAACTCACATGTATTCAATATCACAAGCATTTTTAGACATTTTGCACGATTGGATTAGGAATTATGTTGGAATACATTTTTATTGCTTTTTTGCATTATCTCAGGATTCTAAGTACATTACTGTCAAATTGAGTAACAAATCAAATTTCGTTTTTGCAAACCTTACCAACATTTTTTTTTTCAGGAAAAGCTCTCGAAGATGCATTTCTTCAGGCATTATTAGACTATTTGCATGTGTATTTTTGGAGTTATGTTTCAAAAAATGTCATTTTGAGTGTGACCAATATGAGGCCAGTAAAATCTAATATTTGTATTTGTCAACCTTTCCAAAATACCTGATTCTGCTAAAACTTACATAAATTCAATATTAAAGGCTTTTTAAGACAAATTTCATATTTGGTTTTGGAGTTATGATTATAAACCTTTCATATTTAGTATGACAGTTACAGTGTTATATTGAATAAAAAAACTAACTTGTGTCTTTGCAAACCTTACAAAAGATCATTTTCTAGTAAAACTAACAAAAAACTTATCTCTATGCATTATTAGCCATTTTGCATGTGTTGTTTAGAAGTTATGTTTGAATACATCTGTATTGCTTTTTTCGCATTATCTCAGGATTCTAAGACTATTATAGTCATATTGAGTAAAAAAATACTTTTTGCATTTGCAACATTTAAAAAAGCATATGTTTCTAGTAAAACTCCCAAAGATGCATTATTTCAGGCAGTATTAGCCATTTTTAATGTGTGGTGTAGGAGTTATGTTTAAATAACTGTCATTTTGAGTGATACAGTATACAGTCATATTGATTAAAACCTCATTTTTGTATTTGCAAACCATAGAAAAACAACTGTATCTAGTAAAACTCACATGTATTCAATATCACAGGCATTTTTAGACATTTTGCACGTTTGGATTAGGAATTATGTTGGAATAAATTTTTATTGCTTTTTCGCATTATCTCAGGATTCTAAGTACATTACTGTCAAATTGAATAACAAATCAAATTTTGTTTTTGCAAACCTTACCAAATGTTTTTTTTTTCAGGAAAACTCTCGAAGATGCATTTCTTCAGGCATTATTAGACTATTTGCATGTGTATTTTTGGAGTTATGTTTCAAAAAAAGTTATTTTTCAGTGTGACCAATATGAGGCCAGTAAAATCTAATATTTGTATTTGTGATTCTTTCCAAAATACCTGATTCTGCTAAAACACATAAATTCAACATTAAAGGCTTTTTAAGACAAATTTCATATTTGGTTTTGGAGTTATGATTATAAACCTTTCATATTTAGTATGACAGTTACAGTGTTATATTGAATAAAAAAACTAACTTGTGTCTTTGCAAACCTTACAAAAGATACTTTTTCTAGTACAACTAACAAAAAAACATATCTCTAGGCATTATTAGCCATTTTGCATGTGTTGTTTAGAAGTTATGTTTGAATACATCTGTATTGCTTTTTTCGCATTATCTCAGGATTCTAAGACTATTATAGTCATATTGAGTAAAAAACTACTTTTTGCATTTGCAACATTTAAAAAAGCATATGTTTCTAGTAAAACTCCCAAAGCTGCATTATTTCAGGCATTATTAGCCATTTTTCATGTGTGGTGTAGGAGTTATGTTTAAATAACTGTCATATTGAGTGTTACAGTATACAGTCATATTGATTAAAACCTCATTGTTGTATTTGCAAACCATTGAAAAACAACTGTATCTAGTAAAACTCACATGTATTCAATATCACAGGCATTTTTAGACATTTTGCACGTTTGGATTAGGAATTATGTTGGAATACATTTTTATTGCTTTTTTCGCATTATCTCAGGATTCTAAGTACATTACTGTCAAATTGAGTAACAAATCAAATTTTGTTTTTGCAAACCTTACCAAATGTTTTTTTTTCTGGAAAACTCTCGAAGATGCATTTCTTCAGGCATTATTAGACAATTTGCATGTGTATTTTTGGAGTTATGTTTCAAAAAATGTCATTTTGAGTGTGACCAATATGAGGCCAGTAATATCTAATATTTGTATTTGTCAACCTTTCCAAAATACCTGATTCTGCTAAAACTTACATAAATTCAATATTAAAGGCTTTTTAAGACAAATTTCATATTTGGTTTTGGAGTTATGATTATAAACCTTTCATATTTAGTATGACAGTTACAGTGTTATATTGAATAAAAAAACTAACTTTTGTCTTTGCAAACCTTACAAAAGATAATTTTTCTAGTACAACTAACAAAAAACATATCTCTAGGCATTATTAGCCATTTTGCATGTGTTGTTTAGAAGTTATGTTTGAATATATTTTTATTGCTTTTTTCACATTATCTCAGGACTCTAAGACTATTATAGTCATATTGAGTAAAAAACTACTTTTTGCATTTGCAAGATTTAAAAAAGCATATGTTTCTAGTAAAACTCCCAAAGATGCATTATTTCAGGCATTATTAGCCATTTTTAATGTGTGGTGTAGGAGTTATGTTTAAATAACTGCCATATTGAGTGTTACAGTATACAGTCATATTGAGTAAAACCTCATTTTTGTATTTGCAAACCATTGAAAAACAACTGTATCTAGTAAAACTCACATGTATTCAAATACACAGGCATTTTTAGACATTTTGCACGATTGGATTAGGAATTATGTTGGAATACATTTTTATTGCTTTTTTCTTATTATCTCAGGATTCTAAGTACATTACTGTCAAATTGAGTAACAAATCAAATTTTGTTTTTGCAAACCTTACCAAATGTTTTTTTTTTTCAGGAAAACTCTCGAAGATGCATTTCTTCAGGCATTATTAGACTATTTGCATGTGTATTTTTGGAGTTATGTTTCAAAAAAGTGTCATTTTGAGTGTGACCAATATGAGGCCAGTAAAATCTAATATTTGTATTTGTCAACCTTTCCAAAATACCTGATTCTGCTAAAACTTACATAAATTTGGTTTTGGAGTCATGATTATAAACCTCTTATATTTAGTATGACAGTTACAGTGTTATATTGAATAAAAAAACTAACTTGTGTCTTTGCAAACCTTACAAAAGATCATTTTTCTAGTAAAACTAACAAAAAACTTATCTCTAGGCATTATTAGCCATTTTGCATGTGTTGTTTAGAAGTTATGTTTGAATACATCTGTATTGCTTTTTTCGCATTATCTCAGGATTCTAAGACTATTATAGTCATATTGAGTAAAAAAATACTTTTTGCATTTGCAACATTTAAAAAAGCATATGTTTCTAGTAAAACTCCCAAAGATGCATTATTTCAGGCAGTATTAGCCATTTTTAATGTGTGGTGAAGGAGTTATGTTTAAATAACTGTCATTTTGAGTGTTACAGTATACAGTCATATTGATTAAAACCTCATTTTTGTATTTGCAAACCATAGAAAAACAACTGTATCTAGTAAAACTCACATGTATTCAATATCACAGGCATTTTTAGACATTTTGCACGTTTGGATTAGGAATTATGTTGGAATAAATTTTTATTGCTTTTTTCGCATTATCTCAGGATTTTAAGTACATTACTGTCAAATTGAATAACAAATCAAATTTTGTTTTTGCAAACCTTACCAAATGTTTTTTTTTTCAGGAAAACTCTCGAAGATGCATTTCTTCATGCATTATTAGCCATTTTTAATGTGTGGTGTAGGAGTTATGTTTAAATAACTGCCATATTGAGTGTTACAGTATACAGTCATATTGAGTAAAACCTCATTTTTGTATTTGCAAACCATTGAAAAACAACTGTATCTAGTAAAACTCACATGTATTCAATATCACAAGCATTTTTAGACATTTTGCACGATTGGATTAGGAATTATGTTGGAATACATTTTTATTGCTTTTTTCTTATTATCTCAGGATTCTAAGTACATTACTGTCAAATTGAGTAACAAATCAAATTTTGTTTTTGCAAACCTTACCAAATGTTTTTTTTTCAGGAAAACTCTCGAAGATGCATTTCTTCAGGCATTATTAGACTATTTGCATGTGTATTTTTGGAGTTATGTTTCAAAAAATGTCATTTTGAGTGTGACCAATATGAGGCCAGTAAAATCTAATATTTGTATTTGTCAACCTTTCCAAAATACCTGATTCTGCTAAAACTTACATAAATTCAATATTAAAGGCTTTTTAAGACACATTTCATATTTGGTTTTGGAGTTATGATTATAAACCTTTCATATTTAGTATGACAGTTACAGTGTTATATTGAATAAAAAAACTAACTTGTGTCTTTGCAAACCTTACAAAAGATAATTTTTCTAGTAAAACTAACAAAAAACTTATCTCTAGGCATTATTAGCCATTTTGCATGTGTTGTTTAGAAGTTATGTTTGAATACATCTGTATTGCTTTTTTCGCATTATCTCAGGATTCTAAGACTATTATAGTCATATTGAGTAAAAAAATACTTTTTGCATTTGCAACATTTAAAAAAGCATATGTTTCTAGTAAAACTCCCAAAGATGCATTATTTCAGGCAGTATTAGCCATTTTTAATGTGTGGTGTAGGAGTTATGTTTAAAAAACTGTCATTTTGAGTGATACAGTATACAGTCATATTGATTAAAACCTCATTTTTGTATTTGCAAACCATAGAAAAACAACTGTATCTAGTAAAACTCACATGTATTCAATATCACAGGCATTTTTAGACATTTTGCACGTTTGGATTAGGAATTATGTTGGAATAAATTTTTATTGCTTTTTTCGCATTATCTCAGGATTCTAAGTACATTACTGTCAAATTGAATAACAAATCAAATTTTGTTTTTGCAAACCTTACCAAATGTTTTTTTTTTTCAGGAAAACTCTCGAAGATGCATTTCTTCAGGCATTATTAGACATTTTGCATGTGTATTTTTGGGGTTATGTTTCAAAAACTGTCATTTTGAGTGTGACCAATATGAGGCCAGTAAAATCTAATATTTGTATTTGTGATTCTTTCCAAAATACCTGATTCTGCTAAAACACATAAATTCAACATTAAAGGCTTTTTAAGACAAATTTCATATTTGGTTTTGGAGTTATGATTATAAACCTTTCATATTTAGTATGACAGTTACAGTGTTATATTGAATAAAAAAACTAACTTGTGTCTTTGCAAACCTTACAAAAGATAATTTTTCTAGTACAACTAACAAAAAAACATATCTCTAGGCATTATTAGCCATTTTGCATGTGTTGTTTAGAAGTTATGTTTGAATACATTTTTATTGCTTTTTTCGCATTATCTCAGGATTGTAAGACTATTATAGTCACATTGAGTAAAAAACTACTTTTTGCATTTGCAACATTTAAAAAAGCATATATTTCTAGTAAAACTCCCAAAGCTGCATTATTTCAGGCATTATTAGCCATTTTTCATGTGTGGTGTAGGAGTTATGTTTAAATAACTGTCATATTGAGTGTTACAGTATACAGTCATATTGATTAAAACCTCATTTTTGTATTTGCAAACCATAGAAAAACAACTGTATCTAGTAAAACTCACATGTATTCAATATCACAGGCATTTTTAGACATTTTGCACGTTTGGATTAGGAATTATGTTGGAATAAATTTTTATTGCTTTTTTCGCATTATCTCAGGATTTTAAGTACATTACTGTCAAATTGAATAACAAATCAAATTTTGTTTTTGCAAACCTTACCAAATGTTTTTTTTTTCAGGAAAACTCTCGAAGATGCATTTCTTCATGCATTATTAGCCATTTTTAATGTGTGGTGTAGGAGTTATGTTTAAATAACTGCCATATTGAGTGTTACAGTATACAGTCATATTGAGTAAAACCTCATTTTTGTATTTGCAAACCATTGAAAAACAACTGTATCTAGTAAAACTCACATGTATTCAATATCACAAGCATTTTTAGACATTTTGCACGATTGGATTAGGAATTATGTTGGAATACATTTTTATTGCTTTTTTGCATTATCTCAGGATTCTAAGTACATTACTGTCAAATTGAGTAACAAATCAAATTTCGTTTTTGCAAACCTTACCAACATTTTTTTTTTCAGGAAAACTCTCGAAGATGCATTTCTTCAGGCATTATTAGACTATTTGCATGTGTATTTTTGGAGTTATGTTTCAAAAAATGTCATTTTGAGTGTGACCAATATGAGGCCAGTAAAATCTAATATTTGTATTTGTCAACCTTTCCAAAATACCTGATTCTGCTAAAACTTACATAAATTCAATATTAAAGGCTTTTTAAGACAAATTTCATATTTGGTTTTGGAGTTATGATTATAAACCTTTCATATTTAGTATGACAGTTACAGTGTTATATTGAATAAAAAAACTAACTTGTGTCTTTGCAAACCTTACAAAAGATCATTTTTCTAGTAAAACTAACAAAAAACTTATCTCTATGCATTATTAGCCATTTTGCATGTGTTGTTTAGAAGTTATGTTTGAATACATCTGTATTGCTTTTTTCGCATTATCTCAGGATTCTAAGACTATTATAGTCATATTGAGTAAAAAAATACTTTTTGCATTTGCAACATTTAAAAAAGCATATGTTTCTAGTAAAACTCCCAAAGATGCATTATTTCAGGCAGTATTAGCCATTTTTAATGTGTGGTGTAGGAGTTATGTTTAAATAACTGTCATTTTGAGTGATACAGTATACAGTCATATTGATTAAAACCTCATTTTTGTATTTGCAAACCATAGAAAAACAACTGTATCTAGTAAAACTCACATGTATTCAATATCACAGGCATTTTTAGACATTTTGCACGTTTGGATTAGGAATTATGTTGGAATAAATTTTTATTGCTTTTTTCGCATTATCTCAGGATTCTAAGTACATTACTGTCAAATTGAATAACAAATCAAATTTTGTTTTTGCAAACCTTACCAAATGTTTTTTTTTTCAGGAAAACTCTCGAAGATGCATTTCTTCAGGCATTATTAGACTATTTGCATGTGTATTTTTGGAGTTATGTTTCAAAAAAAGTTATTTTTCAGTGTGACCAATATGAGGCCAGTAAAATCTAATATTTGTATTTGTGATTCTTTCCAAAATACCTGATTCTGCTAAAACACATAAATTCAACATTAAAGGCTTTTTAAGACAAATTTCATATTTGGTTTTGGAGTTATGATTATAAACCTTTCATATTTAGTATGACAGTTACAGTGTTATATTGAATAAAAAAACTAACTTGTGTCTTTGCAAACCTTACAAAAGATACTTTTTCTAGTACAACTAACAAAAAAACATATCTCTAGGCATTATTAGCCATTTTGCATGTGTTGTTTAGAAGTTATGTTTGAATACATCTGTATTGCTTTTTTCGCATTATCTCAGGATTCTAAGACTATTATAGTCATATTGAGTAAAAAACTACTTTTTGCATTTGCAACATTTAAAAAAGCATATGTTTCTAGTAAAACTCCCAAAGCTGCATTATTTCAGGCATTATTAGCCATTTTTCATGTGTGGTGTAGGAGTTATGTTTAAATAACTGTCATATTGAGTGTTACAGTATACAGTCATATTGATTAAAACCTCATTGTTGTATTTGCAAACCATTGAAAAACAACTGTATCTAGTAAAACTCACATGTATTCAATATCACAGGCATTTTTAGACATTTTGCACGTTTGGATTAGGAATTATGTTGGAATACATTTTTATTGCTTTTTTCGCATTATCTCAGGATTCTAAGTACATTACTGTCAAATTGAGTAACAAATCAAATTTTGTTTTTGCAAACCTTACCAAATGTTTTTTTTTCTGGAAAACTCTCGAAGATGCATTTCTTCAGGCATTATTAGACTATTTGCATGTGTATTTTTGGAGTTATGTTTCAAAAAATGTCATTTTGAGTGTGACCAATATGAGGCCAGTAATATCTAATATTTGTATTTGTCAACCTTTCCAAAATACCTGATTCTGCTAAAACTTACATAAATTCAATATTAAAGGTTTTTTAAGACAAATTTCATATTTGGTTTTGGAGTTATGATTATAAACCTTTCATATTTAGTATGACAGTTACAGTGTTAGATTGAATAAAAAAACTAACTTTTGTCTTTGCAAACCTTACAAAAGATAATTTTTCTAGTACAACTAACAAAAAAACATATCTCTAGGCATTATTAGCCATTTTGCATGTGTTGTTTAGAAGTTATGTTTGAATATATTTGTATTGCTTTTTTCACATTATCTCAGGACTCTTAGACTATTATAGTCATATTGAGTAAAAACTACTTTTTGCATTTGCAAGATTTAAAAAAGCATATGTTTCTAGTAAAACTCCCAAAGATGCATTATTTCAGGCATTATTAGCCATTTTTAATGTGTGGTGTAGGAGTTATGTTTAAATAACTGCCATATTGAGTGTTACAGTATACAGTCATATTGAGTAAAACCTCATTTTTGTATTTGCAAACCATTGAAAAACAACTGTATCTAGTAAAACTCACATGTATTCAATATCACAGGCATTTTTAGACATTTTGCACGATTGGATTAGGAATTATGTTGGAATACATTTTTATTGCTTTTTTCTTATTATCTCAGGATTCTAAGTACATTACTGTCAAATTGAGTAACAAATCAAATTTTGTTTTTGCAAACCTTACCAAATGTTTTTTTTTCAGGAAAACTCTCGAAGATGCATTTCTTCAGGCATTATTAGACTATTTGCATGTGTATTTTTGGAGTTATGTTTCAAAAAATGTCATTTTGAGTGTGACCAATATGAGGCCAGTAAAATCTAATATTTGTATTTGTCAACCTTTCCAAAATACCTGATTCTGCTAAAACTTACATAAATTCAATATTAAAGGCTTTTTAAGACAAATTTCATATTTGGTTTTGGAGTTATGATTATAAACCTTTCATATTTAGTATGACAGTTACAGTGTTATATTGAATAAAAAAACTAACTTGTGTCTTTGCAAACCTTACAAAAGATAATTTTTCTAGTACAACTAACAAAAAAACATATCTCTAGGCAATATTAGCCATTTTGCATGTGTTGTTTAGAAGTTATGTTTGAATACATTTTTATTGCTTTTTTCGCATTATCTCAGGATTGTAAGACTATTATATTCACATTGAGTAAAAAACTACTTTTTGCATTTGCAACATTTAAAAAAGCATATGTTTCTAGTAAAACTCCCAAAGCTGCATTATTTCAGGCATTATTAGCCATTTTTAATGTGTGGTGTAGGAGTTATGTTTAAATAACTGTCATATTGAGTGTTACAGTATACAGTCATATTGATTAAAACCTCATTTTTGTATTTGCAAACCATTGAAAAACAACTGTATCTAGTAAAACTCACATGTATTCAATATCACAGGCATTTTTAGACATTTTGCAAGTTTGGATTAGGAATTATGTTGGAATACATTTTTATTGCTTTTTTCGCATTATCTCAGGATTCTAAGTAAATTACTGTCAAATTGAGTAACAAATCAAATGTTGTTTTTGCAAACCTTACCAAATGTTTTTTTTTCTGGAAAACTCTCGAAGATGCATTTCTTCAGGCATTATTAGACTATTTGCATGTGTATTTTTGGAGTTATGTTTCAAAAAAAGTTATTTTTCAGTGTGACCAATATGAGGCCAGTAAAATCTAATATTTGTATTTGTGATTCTTTCCAAAATACCTGATTCTGCTAAAACTTACATAAATTCAATATTAAAGGCTTTTTAAGACAAATTTCATATTTGGTTTTGGAGTTATGATTATAAACCTTTCATATTTAGTATGACAGTTACAGTGTTATATTGAATAAAAAAACTAACTTTTGTCTTTGCAAACCTTACAAAAGATAATTTTTCTAGTACAACTAACAAAAAAACATATCTCTAGGCATTATTAGCCATTTTGCATGTGTTGTTTAGAAGTTATGTTTGAATATATTTGTATTGCTTTTTTCACATTATCTCAGGACTCTTAGACTATTATAGTCATATTGAGTAAAAAACTACTTTTTGCATTTGCAAGATTTAAAAAAGCATATGTTTCTAGTAAAACTCCCAAAGATGCATTATTTCAGGCATTATTAGCCATTTTTAATGTGTGGTGTAGGAGTTATGTTTAAATAACTGCCATATTGAGTGTTACAGTATACAGTCATATTGAGTAAAACCTCATTTTTGTATTTGCAAACCATTGAAAAACAACTGTATCTAGTAAAACTCACATGTATTCAATATCACAGGCATTTTTAGACATTTTGCACGATTGGATTAGGAGTTATGTTGGAATACATTTTTATTGCTTTTTTCGCATTATCTCAGGATTCTAAGTACATTACTGTCAAATTGAGTAACAAATCAAATTTTGTTTTTGCAAACCTTACCAAATGTTTTTTTTTTTCAGGAAAACTCTCGAAGATGCATTTCTTCAGGCATTATTAGACTATTTGCATGTGTATTTTTGGAGTTATGTTTCAAAAAATGTCATTTTGAGTGTGACCAATATGAGGCCAGTAAAATCTAATATTTGTATTTGTGATTCTTTCCAAAATACCTGATTCTGCTAAAACACATAAATTCAACATTAAAGGCTTTTTAAGACAAATTTCATATTTGGTTTTGGAGTTATGATTATAAACCTTTCATATTTAGTATGACAGTTACAGTGTTATATTGAATAAAAAAACTAACTTGTGTCTTTGCAAACCTTACAAAAGATCATTGTTCTAGTAAAACTAACAAAAAACTTATCTCTAGGCATTATTAGCCATTTTGCATGTGTTGTTTAGAAGTTATGTTTGAATACATCTGTATTGCTTTTTTCGCATTATCTCAGGATTCTAAGACTATTATAGTCATATTGAGTAAAAAAATACTTTTTGCATTTGCAACATTTAAAAAAGCATATGTTTCTAGTAAAACTCCCAAAGATGCATTATTTCAGGCAGTATTAGCCATTTTTAATGTGTGGTGTAGGAGTTAAGTTTAAATAACTGTCATTTTGAGTGATACAGTATACAGTCATATTGATTAAAACCTCATTTTTGTATTTGCAAACCATAGAAAAACAACTGTATCTAGTAAAACTCACATGTATTCAATATCACAGGCATTTTTAGACATTTTGCACGTTTGGATTAGGAATTATGTTGGAATAAATTTTTATTGCTTTTTTCGCATTATCTCAGGATTCTAAGTACATTACTGTCAAATTGAATAACAAATCAAATTTTGTTTTTGCAAACCTTACCAAATGTTTTTTTTTTCAGGAAAACTCTCGAAGATGCATTTCTTCAGGCATTATTAGACATTTTGCATGTGTATTTTTGGGGTTATGTTTCAAAAACTGTCATTTTGAGTGTGACCAATATGAGGCCAGTAAAATCTAATATTTGTATTTGTGATTCTTTCCAAAATACCTGATTCTGCTAAAACACATAAATTCAACATTAAAGGCTTTTTAAGACAAATTTCATATTTGGTTTTGGAGTTATGATTATAAACCTTTCATATTTAGTATGACAGTTACAGTGTTATATTGAATAAAAAAACTAACTTGTGTCTTTGCAAACCTTACAAAAGATAATTTTTCTAGTACAACTAACAAAAAAACATATCTCTAGGCATTATTAGCCATTTTGCATGTGTTGTTTAGAAGTTATGTTTGAATACATTTTTATTGCTTTTTTCGCATTATCTCAGGATTGTAAGACTATTATAGTCACATTGAGTAAAAAACTACTTTTTGCATTTGCAACATTTAAAAAAGCATATGTTTCTAGTAAAACTCCCAAAGCTGCATTATTTCAGGCATTATTAGCCATTTTTAATGTGTGGTGTAGGAGTTATGTTTAAATAACTGTCATATTGAGTGTTACAGTATACAGTCATATTGATTAAAACCTCATTGTTGTATTTGCAAACCATTGAAAAACAACTGTATCTAGTAAAACTCACATGTATTCAATATCACAGGCATTTTTAGACATTTTGCACGTTTGGATTAGGAATTATGTTGGAATACATTTTTATTGCTTTTTTCGCATTATCTCAGGATTCTAAGTACATTACTGTCAAATTGAGTAACAAATCAAATTTTGTTTTTGCAAACCTTACCAAATGTTTTTTTTTCTGGAAAACTCTCGAAGATGCATTTCTTCAGGCATTATTAGACTATTTGCATGTGTATTTTTGGAGTTATGTTTCAAAAAATGTCATTTTGAGTGTGACCAATATGAGGCCAGTAATATCTAATATTTGTATTTGTCAACCTTTCCAAAATACCTGATTCTGCTAAAACTTACATAAATTCAATATTAAAGGCTTTTTAAGACAAATTTAATATTTGGTTTTGGAGTTATGATTATAAACCTTTCATATTTAGTATGACAGTTACAGTGTTATATTGAATAAAAAAACTAACTTTTGTCTTTGCAAACCTTACAAAAGATAATTTTTCTAGTACAACTAACAAAAAAACATATCTCTAGGCATTATTAGCCATTTTGCATGTGTTGTTTAGAAGTTATGTTTGAATATATTTGTATTGCTTTTTTCACATTATCTCAGGACTCTTAGACTATTATAGTCATATTGAGTAAAAAACTACTTTTTGCATTTGCAAGATTTAAAAAAGCATATGTTTCTAGTAAAACTCCCAAAGATGCATTATTTCAGGCATTATTAGCCATTTTTAATGTGTGGTGTAGGAGTTATGTTTAAATAACTGCCATATTGAGTGTTACAGTATACAGTCATATTGAGTAAAACCTCATTTTTGTATTTGCAAACCATTGAAAAACAACTGTATCTAGTAAAACTCACATGTATTCAATATCACAGGCATTTTTAGACATTTTGCACGATTGGATTAGGAGTTATGTTGGAATACATTTTTATTGCTTTTTTCGCATTATCTCAGGATTCTAAGTACATTACTGTCAAATTGAGTAACAAATCAAATTTTGTTTTTGCAAACCTTACCAAATGTTTTTTTTTTTCAGGAAAACTCTCGAAGATGCATTTCTTCAGGCATTATTAGACTATTTGCATGTGTATTTTTGGAGTTATGTTTCAAAAAATGTCATTTTGAGTGTGACCAATATGAGGCCAGTAAAATCTAATATTTGTATTTGTGATTCTTTCCAAAATACCTGATTCTGCTAAAACACATAAATTCAACATTAAAGGCTTTTTAAGACAAATTTCATATTTGGTTTTGGAGTTATGATTATAAACCTTTCATATTTAGTATGACAGTTACAGTGTTATATTGAATAAAAAAACTAACTTGTGTCTTTGCAAACCTTACAAAAGATCATTGTTCTAGTAAAACTAACAAAAAACTTATCTCTAGGCATTATTAGCCATTTTGCATGTGTTGTTTAGAAGTTATGTTTGAATACATCTGTATTGCTTTTTTCGCATTATCTCAGGATTCTAAGACTATTATAGTCATATTGAGTAAAAAAATACTTTTTGCATTTGCAACATTTAAAAAAGCATATGTTTCTAGTAAAACTCCCAAAGATGCATTATTTCAGGCAGTATTAGCCATTTTTAATGTGTGGTGTAGGAGTTATGTTTAAATAACTGTCATTTTGAGTGATACAGTATACAGTCATATTGATTAAAACCTCATTTTTGTATTTGCAAACCATAGAAAAACAACTGTATCTAGTAAAACTCACATGTATTCAATATCACAGGCATTTTTAGACATTTTGCACGTTTGGATTAGGAATTATGTTGGAATAAATTTTTATTGCTTTTTTCGCATTATCTCAGGATTCTAAGTACATTACTGTCAAATTGAATAACAAATCAAATTTTGTTTTTGCAAACCTTACCAAATGTTTTTTTTTTCAGGAAAACTCTCGAAGATGCATTTCTTCAGGCATTATTAGACATTTTGCATGTGTATTTTTGGGGTTATGTTTCAAAAACTGTCATTTTGAGTGTGACCAATATGAGGCCAGTAAAATCTAATATTTGTATTTGTGATTCTTTCCAAAATACCTGATTCTGCTAAAACACATAAATTCAACATTAAAGGCTTTTTAAGACAAATTTCATATTTGGTTTTGGAGTTATGATTATAAACCTTTCATATTTAGTATGACAGTTACAGTGTTATATGAATAAAAAAACTAACTTGTGTCTTTGCAAACCTTACAAAAGATAATTTTTCTAGTACAACTAACAAAAAAACATATCTCTAGGCATTATTAGCCATTTTGCATGTGTTGTTAGAAGTTATGTTTGAATACATTTTTATTGCTTTTTTCGCATTATCTCAGGATTGTAAGACTATTATAGTCACATTGAGTAAAAAACTACTTTTTGCATTTGCAACATTTAAAAAAGCATATGTTTCTAGTAAAACTCCCAAAGCTGCATTATTTCAGGCATTATTAGCCATTTTTCATGTGTGGTGTAGGAGTTATGTTTAAATAACTGTCATATTGAGTGTTACAGTATACAGTCATATTGATTAAAACCTCATTGTTGTATTTGCAAACCATTGAAAAACAACTGTATCTAGTAAAACTCACATGTATTCAATATCACAGGCATTTTTAGACATTTTGCACGTTTGGATTAGGAATTATGTTGGAATACATTTTTATTGCTTTTTTCGCATTATCTCAGGATTCTAAGTACATTACTGTCAAATTGAGTAACAAATCAAATTTTGTTTTTGCAAACCTTACCAAATGTTTTTTTTTCTGGAAAACTCTCGAAGATGCATTTCTTCAGGCATTATTAGACTATTTGCATGTGTATTTTTGGAGTTATGTTTCAAAAAATGTCATTTTGAGTGTGACCAATATGAGGCCAGTAATATCTAATATTTGTATTTGTCAACCTTTCCAAAATACCTGATTCTGCTAAAACTTACATAAATTCAATATTAAAGGCTTTTTAAGACAAATTTCATATTTGGTTTTGGAGTTATGATTATAAACCTTTCATATTTAGTATGACAGTTACAGTGTTATATTGAATAAAAAAACTAACTTTTGTCTTTGTAAACCTTACAAAAGATAATTTTTCTAGTACAACTAACAAAAAACATATCTCTAGGCATTATTAGCCATTTTGCATGTGTTGTTTAGAAGTTATGTTTGAATATATTTTTATTGCTTTTTTCACATTATCTCAGGACTCTAAGACTATTATAGTCATATTGAGTAAAAAACTACTTTTTGCATTTGCAAGATTTAAAAAAGCATATGTTTCTAGTAAAACTCCCAAAGATGCATTATTTCAGGCATTATTAGCCATTTTTAATGTGTGGTGTAGGAGTTATGTTTAAATAACTGCCATATTGAGTGTTACAGTATACAGTCATATTGAGTAAAACCTCATTTTTGTATTTGCAAACCATTGAAAAACAACTGTATCTAGTAAAACTCACATGTATTCAAATACACAGGCATTTTTAGACATTTTGCACGATTGGATTAGGAATTATGTTGGAATACATTTTTATTGCTTTTTTCTTATTATCTCAGGATTCTAAGTACATTACTGTCAAATTGAGTAACAAATCAAATTTTGTTTTTGCAAACCTTACCAAATGTTTTTTTTTTTCAGGAAGACTCTCGAAGATGCATTTCTTCAGGCATTATTAGACTATTTGCATGTGTATTTTTGGAGTTATGTTTCAAAAAAGTGTCATTTTGAGTGTGACCAATATGAGGCCAGTAAAATCTAATATTTGTATTTGTCAACCTTTCCAAAATACCTGATTCTGCTAAAACTTACATAAATTTGGTTTTGGAGTCATGATTATAAACCTCTTATATTTAGTATGACAGTTACAGTGTTATATTGAATAAAAAAACTAACTTGTGTCTTTGCAAACCTTACAAAAGATCATTTTTCTAGTAAAACTAACAAAAAACTTATCTCTAGGCATTATTAGCCATTTTGCATGTGTTGTTTAGAAGTTATGTTTGAATACATCTGTATTGCTTTTTTCGCATTATCTCAGGATTCTAAGACTATTATAGTCATATTGAGTAAAAAAATACTTTTTGCATTTGCAACATTTAAAAAAGCATATGTTTCTAGTAAAACTCCCAAAGATGCATTATTTCAGGCAGTATTAGCCATTTTTAATGTGTGGTGAAGGAGTTATGTTTAAATAACTGTCATTTTGAGTGTTACAGTATACAGTCATATTGATTAAAACCTCATTTTTGTATTTGCAAACCATAGAAAAACAACTGTATCTAGTAAAACTCACATGTATTCAATATCACAGGCATTTTTAGACATTTTGCACGTTTGGATTAGGAATTATGTTGGAATAAATTTTTATTGCTTTTTTCGCATTATCTCAGGATTTTAAGTACATTACTGTCAAATTGAATAACAAATCAAATTTTGTTTTTGCAAACCTTACCAAATGTTTTTTTTTTCAGGAAAACTCTCGAAGATGCATTTCTTCATGCATTATTAGCCATTTTTAATGTGTGGTGTAGGAGTTATGTTTAAATAACTGCCATATTGAGTGTTACAGTATACAGTCATATTGAGTAAAACCTCATTTTTGTATTTGCAAACCATTGAAAAACAACTGTATCTAGTAAAACTCACATGTATTCAATATCACAAGCATTTTTAGACATTTTGCACGATTGGATTAGGAATTATGTTGGAATACATTTTTATTGCTTTTTTGCATTATCTCAGGATTCTAAGTACATTACTGTCAAATTGAGTAACAAATCAAATTTTGTTTTTGCAAACCTTACCAAATGTTTTTTTTTCAGGAAAACTCTCGAAGATGCATTTCTTCAGGCATTATTAGACTATTTGCATGTGTATTTTTGGAGTTATGTTTCAAAAAATGTCATTTTGAGTGTGACCAATATGAGGCCAGTAAAATCTAATATTTGTATTTGTCAACCTTTCCAAAATACCTGATTCTGCTAAAACTTACATAAATTCAATATTAAAGGCTTTTTAAGACAAATTTCATATTTGGTTTTGGAGTTATGATTATAAACCTTTCATATTTAGTATGACAGTTACAGTGTTATATTGAATAAAAAAACTAACTTGTGTCTTTGCAAACCTTACAAAAGATAATTTTTCTAGTAAAACTAACAAAAAACTTATCTCTAGGCATTATTAGCCATTTTGCATGTGTTGTTTAGAAGTTATGTTTGAATACATCTGTATTGCTTTTTTCGCATTATCTCAGGATTCTAAGACTATTATAGTCATATTGAGTAAAAAAATACTTTTTGCATTTGCAACATTTAAAAAAGCATATGTTTCTAGTAAAACTCCCAAAGATGCATTATTTCAGGCAGTATTAGCCATTTTTAATGTGTGGTGTAGGAGTTATGTTTAAAAAACTGTCATTTTGAGTGATACAGTATACAGTCATATTGATTAAAACCTCTTTTTTGTATTTGCAAACCATAGAAAAACAACTGTATCTAGTAAAACTCACATGTATTCAATATCACAGGCATTTTTAGACATTTTGCACGTTTGGATTAGGAATTATGTTGGAATAAATTTTTATTGCTTTTTTCGCATTATCTCAGGATTCTAAGTACATTACTGTCAAATTGAATAACAAATCAAATTTTGTTTTTGCAAACCTTACCAAATGTTTTTTTTTTCAGGAAAACTCTCGAAGATGCATTTCTTCAGGCATTATTAGACATTTTGCATGTGTATTTTTGGGGTTATGTTTCAAAAACTGTCATTTTGAGTGTGACCAATATGAGGCCAGTAAAATCTAATATTTGTATTTGTGATTCTTTCCAAAATACCTGATTCTGCTAAAACACATAAATTCAACATTAAAGGCTTTTTAAGACAAATTTCATATTTGGTTTTGGAGTTATGATTATAAACCTTTCATATTTAGTATGACAGTTACAGTGTTATATTGAATAAAAAAACTAACTTGTGTCTTTGCAAACCTTACAAAAGATAATTTTTCTAGTACAACTAACAAAAAAACATATCTCTAGGCATTATTAGCCATTTTGCATGTGTTGTTTAGAAGTTATGTTTGAATACATTTTTATTGCTTTTTTCGCATTATCTCAGGATTGTAAGACTATTATAGTCACATTGAGTAAAAAACTACTTTTTGCATTTGCAACATTTAAAAAAGCATATGTTTCTAGTAAAACTCCCAAAGCTGCATTATTTCAGGCATTATTAGCCATTTTTCATGTGTGGTGTAGGAGTTATGTTTAAATAACTGTCATATTGAGTGTTACAGTATACAGTCATATTGATTAAAACCTCATTTTTGTATTTGCAAACCATAGAAAAACAACTGTATCTAGTAAAACTCACATGTATTCAATATCACAGGCATTTTTAGACATTTTGCACGTTTGGATTAGGAATTATGTTGGAATAAATTTTTATTGCTTTTTTCGCATTATCTCAGGATTTTAAGTACATTACTGTCAAATTGAATAACAAATCAAATTTTGTTTTTGCAAACCTTACCAAATGTTTTTTTTTTCAGGAAAACTCTCGAAGATGCATTTCTTCAGGCATTATTAGCCATTTTTAATGTGTGGTGTAGGAGTTATGTTTAAATAACTGCCATATTGAGTGTTACAGTATACAGTCATATTGAGTAAAACCTCATTTTTGTATTTGCAAACCATTGAAAAACAACTGTATCTAGTAAAACTCACATGTATTCAATATCACAAGCATTTTTAGACATTTTGCACGATTGGATTAGGAATTATGTTGGAATACATTTTTATTGCTTTTTTGCATTATCTCAGGATTCTAAGTACATTACTGTCAAATTGAGTAACAAATCAAATTTTGTTTTTGCAAACCTTACCAAATGTTTTTTTTTCAGGAAAACTCTCGAAGATGCATTTCTTCAGGCATTATTAGACTATTTGCATGTGTATTTTTGGAGTTATGTTTCAAAAAATGTCATTTTGAGTGTGACCAATATGAGGCCAGTAAAATCTAATATTTGTATTTGTCAACCTTTCCAAAATACCTGATTCTGCTAAAACTTACATAAATTCAATATTAAAGGCTTTTTAAGACACATTTCATATTTGGTTTTGGAGTTATGATTATAAACCTTTCATATTTAGTATGACAGTTACAGTGTTATATTGAATAAAAAAACTAACTTGTGTCTTTGCAAACCTTACAAAAGATAATTTTTCTAGTAAAACTAACAAAAAACTTATCTCTAGGCATTATTAGCCATTTTGCATGTGTTGTTTAGAAGTTATGTTTGAATACATCTGTATTGCTTTTTTCGCATTATCTCAGGATTCTAAGACTATTATAGTCATATTGAGTAAAAAAATACTTTTTGCATTTGCAACATTTAAAAAAGCATATGTTTCTAGTAAAACTCCCAAAGATGCATTATTTCAGGCAGTATTAGCCATTTTTAATGTGTGGTGTAGGAGTTATGTTTAAAAAACTGTCATTTTGAGTGATACAGTATACAGTCATATTGATTAAAACCTCATTTTTGTATTTGCAAACCATAGAAAAACAACTGTATCTAGTAAAACTCACATGTATTCAATATCACAGGCATTTTTAGACATTTTGCACGTTTGGATTAGGAATTATGTTGGAATAAATTTTTATTGCTTTTTTCGCATTATCTCAGGATTCTAAGTACATTACTGTCAAATTGAATAACAAATCAAATTTTGTTTTTGCAAACCTTACCAAATGTTTTTTTTTTCAGGAAAACTCTCGAAGATGCATTTCTTCAGGCATTATTAGACATTTTGCATGTGTATTTTTGGGGTTATGTTTCAAAAACTGTCATTTTGAGTGTGACCAATATGAGGCCAGTAAAATCTAATATTTGTATTTGTGATTCTTTCCAAAATACCTGATTCTGCTAAAACACATAAATTCAACATTAAAGGCTTTTTAAGACAAATTTCATATTTGGTTTTGGAGTTATGATTATAAACCTTTCATATTTAGTATGACAGTTACAGTGTTATATTGAATAAAAAAACTAACTTGTGTCTTTGCAAACCTTACAAAAGATAATTTTTCTAGTACAACTAACAAAAAAACATATCTCTAGGCATTATTAGCCATTTTGCATGTGTTGTTTAGAAGTTATGTTTGAATACATTTTTATTGCTTTTTTCGCATTATCTCAGGATTGTAAGACTATTATAGTCACATTGAGTAAAAAACTACTTTTTGCATTTGCAACATTTAAAAAAGCATATATTTCTAGTAAAACTCCCAAAGCTGCATTATTTCAGGCATTATTAGCCATTTTTCATGTGTGGTGTAGGAGTTATGTTTAAATAACTGTCATATTGAGTGTTACAGTATACAGTCATATTGATTAAAACCTCATTTTTGTATTTGCAAACCATAGAAAAACAACTGTATCTAGTAAAACTCACATGTATTCAATATCACAGGCATTTTTAGACATTTTGCACGTTTGGATTAGGAATTATGTTGGAATAAATTTTTATTGCTTTTTTCGCATTATCTCAGGATTTTAAGTACATTACTGTCAAATTGAATAACAAATCAAATTTTGTTTTTGCAAACCTTACCAAATGTTTTTTTTTTCAGGAAAACTCTCGAAGATGCATTTCTTCATGCATTATTAGCCATTTTTAATGTGTGGTGTAGGAGTTATGTTTAAATAACTGCCATATTGAGTGTTACAGTATACAGTCATATTGAGTAAAACCTCATTTTTGTATTTGCAAACCATTGAAAAACAACTGTATCTAGTAAAACTCACATGTATTCAATATCACAAGCATTTTTAGACATTTTGCACGATTGGATTAGGAATTATGTTGGAATACATTTTTATTGCTTTTTTGCATTATCTCAGGATTCTAAGTACATTACTGTCAAATTGAGTAACAAATCAAATTTCGTTTTTGCAAACCTTACCAACATTTTTTTTTTCAGGAAAACTCTCGAAGATGCATTTCTTCAGGCATTATTAGACTATTTGCATGTGTATTTTTGGAGTTATGTTTCAAAAAATGTCATTTTGAGTGTGACCAATATGAGGCCAGTAAAATCTAATATTTGTATTTGTCAACCTTTCCAAAATACCTGATTCTGCTAAAACTTACATAAATTCAATATTAAAGGCTTTTTAAGACAAATTTCATATTTGGTTTTGGAGTTATGATTATAAACCTTTCATATTTAGTATGACAGTTACAGTGTTATATTGAATAAAAAAACTAACTTGTGTCTTTGCAAACCTTACAAAAGATCATTTTTCTAGTAAAACTAACAAAAAACTTATCTCTATGCATTATTAGCCATTTTGCATGTGTTGTTTAGAAGTTATGTTTGAATACATCTGTATTGCTTTTTTCGCATTATCTCAGGATTCTAAGACTATTATAGTCATATTGAGTAAAAAAATACTTTTTGCATTTGCAACATTTAAAAAAGCATATGTTTCTAGTAAAACTCCCAAAGATGCATTATTTCAGGCAGTATTAGCCATTTTTAATGTGTGGTGTAGGAGTTATGTTTAAATAACTGTCATTTTGAGTGATACAGTATACAGTCATATTGATTAAAACCTCATTTTTGTATTTGCAAACCATAGAAAAACAACTGTATCTAGTAAAACTCACATGTATTCAATATCACAGGCATTTTTAGACATTTTGCACGTTTGGATTAGGAATTATGTTGGAATAAATTTTTATTGCTTTTTTCGCATTATCTCAGGATTCTAAGTACATTACTGTCAAATTGAATAACAAATCAAATTTTGTTTTTGCAAACCTTACCAAATGTTTTTTTTTTCAGGAAAACTCTCGAAGATGCATTTCTTCAGGCATTATTAGACATTTTGCATGTGTATTTTTGGGGTTATGTTTCAAAAACTGTCATTTTGAGTGTGACCAATATGAGGCCAGTAAAATCTAATATTTGTATTTGTGATTCTTTCCAAAATACCTGATTCTGCTAAAACACATAAATTCAACATTAAAGGCTTTTTAAGACAAATTTCATATTTGGTTTTGGAGTTATGATTATAAACCTTTCATATTTAGTATGACAGTTACAGTGTTATATGAATAAAAAAACTAACTTGTGTCTTTGCAAACCTTACAAAAGATAATTTTTCTAGTACAACTAACAAAAAAACATATCTCTAGGCATTATTAGCCATTTTGCATGTGTTGTTTAGAAGTTATGTTTGAATACATTTTTATTGCTTTTTTCGCATTATCTCAGGATTGTAAGACTATTATAGTCACATTGAGTAAAAAACTACTTTTTGCATTTGCAACATTTAAAAAAGCATATGTTTCTAGTAAAACTCCCAAAGCTGCATTATTTCAGGCATTATTAGCCATTTTTCATGTGTGGTGTAGGAGTTATGTTTAAATAACTGTCATATCGAGTGTTACAGTATACAGTCATATTGATTAAAACCTCATTGTTGTATTTGCAAACCATTGAAAAACAACTGTATCTAGTAAAACTCACATGTATTCAATATCACAGGCATTTTTAGACATTTTGCACGTTTGGATTAGGAATTATGTTGGAATACATTTTTATTGCTTTTTTCGCATTATCTCAGGATTCTAAGTACATTACTGTCAAATTGAGTAACAAATCAAATTTTGTTTTTGCAAACCTTACCAAATGTTTTTTTTTTCTGGAAAACTCTCGAAGATGCATTTCTTCAGGCATTATTAGACTATTTGCATGTGTATTTTTGGAGTTATGTTTCAAAAAATGTCATTTTGAGTGTGACCAATATGAGGCCAGTAATATCTAATATTTGTATTTGTCAACCTTTCCAAAATACCTGATTCTGCTAAAACTTACATAAATTCAATATTAAAGGCTTTTTAAGACAAATTTCATATTTGGTTTTGGAGTTATGATTATAAACCTTTCATATTTAGTATGACAGTTACAGTGTTATATTGAATAAAAAAACTAACTTTTGTCTTTGCAAACCTTACAAAAGATAATTTTTCTAGTACAACTAACAAAAAACATATCTCTAGGCATTATTAGCCATTTTGCATGTGTTGTTTAGAAGTTATGTTTGAATATATTTGTATTGCTTTTTTCACATTATCTCAGGACTCCAAGACTATTATAGTCATATTGAGTAAAAAACTACTTTTTGCATTTGCAAGATTTAAAAAAGCATATGTTTCTAGTAAAACTCCCAAAGATGCATTATTTCAGGCATTATTAGCCATTTTTAATGTGTGGTGTAGGAGTTATGTTTAAATAACTGCCATATTGAGTGTTACAGTATACAGTCATATTGAGTAAAACCTCATTTTTGTATTTGCAAACCATTGAAAAACAACTGTATCTAGTAAAACTCACATGTATTCAATATCACAGGCATTTTTAGACATTTTGCACGATTGGATTAGGAATTATGTTGGAATACATTTTTATTGCTTTTTTCTTATTATCTCAGGATTCTAATTACATTACTGTCAAATTGAGTAACAAATCAAATTTTGTTTTTGCAAACCTTACCAAATGTTTTTTTTTTTAGGAAAACTCTCGAAGATGCATTTCTTCAGGCATTATTAGACTATTTGCATGTGTATTTTTGGAGTTATGTTTCAAAAAATGTCATTTTGAGTGTGACCAATATGAGGCCAGTAAAATCTAATATTTGTATTTGTCAACCTTTCCAAAATACCTGATTCTGCTAAAACTTACATAAATTCAATATTAAAGGCTTTTTAAGACAAATTTCATATTTGGTTTTGGAGTTATGATTATAAACCTTTTATATTTAGTATGACAGTTACAGTGTTATATTGAATAAAAAAACTAACTTGTGTCTTTGCAAACCTTACAAAACATCATTTTTCTAGTAAAACTAACAAAAAACTTATCTCTAGGCATTATTAGCCATTTTGCATGTGTTGTTTAGAAGTTATGTTTGAATACATTTTTATGCTTTTTTCGCATTATCTCAGGATTGTAAGACTATTATAGTCACATTGAGTAAAAAACTACTTTTTGCATTTGCAAGATTTGAAAAAGCATATGTTTCTAGTAAAACTCCCAAAGATGCATTATTTCAGGCATTATTAGCCATTTTTAATGTGTGGTGTAGGAGTTATGTTTAAATAACTGCCATATTGAGTGTTACAGTATACAGTCATATTGAGTAAAACCTCATTTTTGTATTTGCAAACCATTGAAAAACAACTGTATCTAGTAAAACTCACATGTATTCAAATACAAAGGCATTTTTAGACATTTTGCACGATTGGATTAGGAATTATGTTGGAATACATTTTTATTGCTTTTTTCTTATTATCTCAGGATTCTAAGTACATTACTGTCAAATTGAGTAACAAATCAAATTTTGTTTTTGCAAACCTTACCAAATGTTTTTTTTTTTCAGGAAAACTCTCGAAGATGCATTTCTTCAGGCATTATTAGACTATTTGCATGTGTATTTTTGGAGTTATGTTTCAAAAAAGTGTTATTTTGAGTGTGACCAATATGAGGCCAGTAAAATCTAATATTTGTATTTGTCAACCTTTCCAAAATACCTGATTCTGCTAAAACTTACATAAATTTGGTTTTGGAGTTATGATTATAAACCTTTTATATTTAGTATGACAGTTACAGTGTTATATTGAATAAAAAAACTAACTTGTGTCTTTGCAAACCTTACAAAAGTTCATTTTTCTAGTAAAACTAACAAAAACTTATCTCTAGGCATTATTAGCCATTTTGCATGTGTTGTTTAGAAGTTATGTTTGAATACATCTGTATTGCTTTTTTCGCATTATCTCAGGATTCTAAGACTATTATAGTCATATTGAGTAAAAAACTACTTTTTGCATTTGCAACATTTAAAAAAGCATATGTTTCTAGTAAAACTCCCAAAGATGCATTATTTCAGGCAGTATTAGCCATTTTTAATGTGTGGTGTAGGAGTTATGTTTAAATAACTGTCATTTTGAGTGTTACAGTATACAGTCATATTGATTAAAACCTCATTTTTGTATTTGCAAACCATAGAAAAACAACTGTATCTAGTAAAACTCACATGTATTCAATATCACAGGCATTTTTAGACATTTTGCACGTTTGGATTAGGAATTATGTTGGAATAAATTTTTATTGCTTTTTTCGCATTATCTCAGGATTTTAAGTACATTACTGTCAAATTGAATAACAAATCAAATTTTGTTTTTGCAAACCTTACCAAATGTTTTTTTTTTCAGGAAAACCCTCGAAGATGCATTTCTTCAGGCATTATTAGCCATTTTTAATGTGTGGTGTAGGAGTTATGTTTAAATAACTGCCATATTGAGTGTTACAGTATACAGTCATATTGAGTAAAACCTCATTTTTGTATTTGCAAACCATTGAAAAACCACTGTATCTAGTAAAACTCACATGTATTCAATATCACAAGCATTTTTAGACATTTTGCACTATTGGATTAGGAATTATGTTGGAATACATTTTTATTGCTTTTTTCGCATTATCTCAGGATTCTAAGTACATTACTGTCAAATTGAGTAACAAATCAAATTTTGTTTTTGCAAACCTTACCAAATGTTTTTTTTTCAGGAAAACTCTCGAAGATGCATTTCTTCAGGCATTATTAGACTATTTGCATGTGTATTTTTGGAGTTATGTTTCAAAAAATGTCATTTTGAGTGTGACCAATATGAGGCCAGTAAAATCTAATATTTGTATTCGTCAACCTTTCCAAAATACCTGATTCTGCTAAAACTTACATAAATTCAATATTAAAGGCTTTTTAAGACAAATTTCATATTTGGTTTTGGAGTTATGATTATAAACCTTTCATATTTAGTATGACAGTTACAGTGTTATATTGAATAAAAAAACTAACTTGTGTCTTTGCAAACCTTACAAAAGATCATTGTTCTAGTAAAACTAACAAAAAACTTATCTCTAGGCATTATTAGCCATTTTGCATGTGTTGTTTAGAAGTTATGTTTGAATACATCTGTATTGCTTTTTTCGCATTATCTCAGGATTCTAAGACTATTATAGTCATATTGAGTAAAAAAATACTTTTTGCATTTGCAACATTTAAAAAAGCATATGTTTCTAGTAAAACTCCCAAAGATGCATTATTTCAGGCAGTATTAGCCATTTTTAATGTGTGGTGTAGGAGTTATGTTTAAATAACTGTCATTTTGAGTGATACAGTATACAGTCATATTGATTAAAACCTCATTTTTGTATTTGCAAACCATAGAAAAACAACTGTATCTAGTAAAACTCACATGTATTCAATATCACAGGCATTTTTAGACATTTTGCACGTTTGGATTAGGAATTATGTTGGAATAAATTTTTATTGCTTTTTTCGCATTATCTCAGGATTCTAAGTACATTACTGTCAAATTGAATAACAAATCAAATTTTGTTTTTGCAAACCTTACCAAATGTTTTTTTTTTCAGGAAAACTCTCGAAGATGCATTTCTTCAGGCATTATTAGACATTTTGCATGTGTATTTTTGGGGTTATGTTTCAAAAACTGTCATTTTGAGTGTGACCAATATGAGGCCAGTAAAATCTAATATTTGTATTTGTGATTCTTTCCAAAATACCTGATTCTGCTAAAACACATAAATTCAACATTAAAGGCTTTTTAAGACAAATTTCATATTTGGTTTTGGAGTTATGATTATAAACCTTTCATATTTAGTATGACAGTTACAGTGTTATATTGAATAAAAAAACTAACTTGTGTCTTTGCAAACCTTACAAAAGATAATTTTTCTAGTACAACCAACAAAAAAACATATCTCTAGGCATTATTAGCCATTTTGCATGTGTTGTTTAGAAGTTATGTTTGAATACATTTTTATTGCTTTTTTCGCATTATCTCAGGATTGTAAGACTATTATAGTCACATTGAGTAAAAAACTACTTTTTGCATTTGCAACATTTAAAAAAGCATATGTTTCTAGTAAAACTCCCAAAGCTGCATTATTTCAGGCATTATTAGCCATTTTTCATGTGTGGTGTAGGAGTTATGTTTAAATAACTGTCATATTGAGTGTTACAGTATACAGTCATATTGATTAAAACCTCATTGTTGTATTTGTAAACCATTGAAAAACAACTGTATCTAGTAAAACTCACATGTATTCAATATCACAGGCATTTTTAGACATTTTGCACGTTTGGATTAGGAATTATGTTGGAATACATTTTTATTGCTTTTTTCGCATTATCTCAGGATTCTAAGTACATTACTGTCAAATTGAGTAACAAATCAAATTTTGTTTTTGCAAACTTTACCAAATGTTTTTTTTTCTGGAAAACTCTCGAAGATGCATTTCTTCAGGCATTATTAGACTATTTGCATGTGTATTTTTGGATTTATGTTTCAAAAAATGTCATTTTGAGTGTGACCAATATGATGCCAGTAATATCTAATATTTGTATTTGTCAACCTTTCCAAAATACCTGATTCTGCTAAAACTTACATAAATTCAATATTAAAGGCTTTTTAAGACAAATTTCATATTTGGTTTTGGAGTTATGATTATAAACCTTTCATATTTAGTATGACAGTTACAGTGTTATATTGAATAAAAAAACTAACTTTTGTCTTTGCAAACCTTACAAAAGATAATTTTTCTAGTACAACTAACAAAAAAACATATCTCTAGGCATTATTAGCCATTTTGCATGTGTTGTTTAGAAGTTATGTTTGAATATATTTGTATTGCTTTTTTCACATTATCTCAGGACTCTAAGACTATTATAGTCATATTGAGTAAAAAACTACTTTTTGCATTTGCAAGATTTAAAAAAGCATATGTTTCTAGTAAAACTCCCAAAGATGCATTATTTCAGGCATTATTAGCCATTTTTAATGTGTGGTGTAGGAGTTATGTTTAAATAACTGCCATTTTGAGTGTTACAGTATACAGTCATATTGAGTAAAACCTCATTTTTGTATTTGCAAACCATTGAAAAACAACTGTATCTAGTAAAACTCACATGTATTCAATATCACAGGCATTTTTAGACATTTTGCACGATTGGATTAGGAATTATGTTGGAATACATTTTTATTGCTTTTTTCTTATTATCTCAGGATTCTAAGTACATTACTGTCAAATTGAGTAACAAATCAAATTTTGTTTTTGCAAACCTTACCAAATGTTTTTTTTTTCAGGAAAACTCTCGAAGATGCATTTCTTCAGGCATTATTAGACATTTTGCATGTGTATTTTTGGGGTTATGTTTCAAAAACTGTCATTTTGAGTGTGACCAATATGAGGCCAGTAAAATCTAATATTTGTATTTGTGATTCTTTCCAAAATACCTGATTCTGCTAAAACACATAAATTCAACATTAAAGGCTTTTTAAGACAAATTTCATATTTGGTTTTGGAGTTATGATTATAAACCTTTCATATTTAGTATGACAGTTACAGTGTTATATTGAATAAAAAAACTAACTTGTGTCTTTGCAAACCTTACAAAAGATAATTTTTCTAGTACAACCAACAAAAAAACATATCTCTAGGCATTATTAGCCATTTTGCATGTGTTGTTTAGAAGTTATGTTTGAATACATTTTTATTGCTTTTTTCGCATTATCTCAGGATTGTAAGACTATTATAGTCACATTGAGTAAAAAACTACTTTTTGCATTTGCAACATTTAAAAAAGCATATGTTTCTAGTAAAACTCCCAAAGCTGCATTATTTCAGGCATTATTAGCCATTTTTCATGTGTGGTGTAGGAGTTATGTTTAAATAACTGTCATATTGAGTGTTACAGTATACAGTCATATTGATTAAAACCTCATTGTTGTATTTGTAAACCATTGAAAAACAACTGTATCTAGTAAAACTCACATGTATTCAATATCACAGGCATTTTTAGACATTTTGCACGTTTGGATTAGGAATTATGTTGGAATACATTTTTATTGCTTTTTTCGCATTATCTCAGGATTCTAAGTACATTACTGTCAAATTGAGTAACAAATCAAATTTTGTTTTTGCAAACCTTACCAAATGTTTTTTTTTCTGGAAAACTCTCGAAGATGCATTTCTTCAGGCATTATTAGACTATTTGCATGTGTATTTTTGGATTTATGTTTCAAAAAATGTCATTTTGAGTGTGACCAATATGATGCCAGTAATATCTAATATTTGTATTTGTCAACCTTTCCAAAATACCTGATTCTGCTAAAACTTACATAAATTCAATATTAAAGGCTTTTTAAGACAAATTTCATATTTGGTTTTGGAGTTATGATTATAAACCTTTCATATTTAGTATGACAGTTACAGTGTTATATTGAATAAAAAAACTAACTTTTGTCTTTGCAAACCTTACAAAAGATAATTTTTCTAGTACAACTAACAAAAAAACATATCTCTAGGCATTATTAGCCATTTTGCATGTGTTGTTTAGAAGTTATGTTTGAATATATTTGTATTGCTTTTTTCACATTATCTCAGGACTCTAAGACTATTATAGTCATATTGAGTAAAAAACTACTTTTTGCATTTGCAAGATTTAAAAAAGCATATGTTTCTAGTAAAACTCCCAAAGATGCATTATTTCAGGCATTATTAGCCATTTTTAATGTGTGGTGTAGGAGTTATGTTTAAATAACTGCCATATTGAGTGTTACAGTATACAGTCATATTGAGTAAAACCTCATTTTTGTATTTGCAAACCATTGAAAAACAACTGTATCTAGTAAAACTCACATGTATTCAATATCACAGGCATTTTTAGACATTTTGCACGATTGGATTAGGAATTATGTTGGAATACATTTTTATTGCTTTTTTCTTATTATCTCAGGATTCTAAGTACATTACTGTCAAATTGAGTAACAAATCAAATTTTGTTTTTGCAAACCTTACCAAATGTTTTTTTTTTCAGGAAAACTCTCGAAGATGCATTTCTTCAGGCATTATTAGACTATTTGCATGTGTATTTTTGGAGTTATGTTTCAAAAAATGTCATTTTGAGTGTGACCAATATGAGGCCAGTAAAATCTAATATTTGTATTTGTCAACCTTTCCAAAATACCTGATTCTGCTAAAACTTACATAAATTCAATATTAAAGGCTTTTTAAGACAAATTTCATATTTGGTTTTGGAGTTATGATTATAAACCTTTTATATTTAGTATGACAGTTACAGTGTTATATTGAATAAAAAAACTAACTTGTGTCTTTGCAAACCTTACAAAAGATCATTTTTCTAGTAAAACTAACAAAAAACTTATCTCTAGGCATTATTAGCCATTTTGCATGTGTTGTTTAGAAGTTATGTTTGAATACATTTTTATGCTTTTTTCGCATTATCTCAGGATTGTAAGACTATTATAGTCACATTGAGTAAAAAACTACTTTTTGCATTTGCAACATTTAAAAAAGCATATGTTTCTAGTAAAACTCCCAAAGCTGCATTATTTCAGGCATTATTAGCCATTTTTCATGTGTGGTGTAGGAGTTATGTTTAAATAACTGTCATATTGAGTGTTACAGTATACAGTCATATTGATTAAAACCTCATTTTTGTATTTGCAAACCATTGAAAAACAACTGTATCTAGTAAAACTCACATGTATTCAATACCAAAGGCATTTTTAGACATTTTGCACGTTTGGATTAGGAATTATGTTGGAATACATTTTTATTGCTTTTTTCGCATTATCTCAGGATTCTAAGTACATTACTGTCAAATTGAGTAACAAATCAAATTTTGTTTTTGCAAACCTTACCAAATGTTTTGTTTTCTGGAAAACTCTCGAAGATGCATTTCTTCAGGCATTATTAGACTATTTGCATGTGTATTTTTGGAGTTATGTTTCAAAAAATGTCATTTTGAGTGTGACCAATATGAGGCCAGTAAAATCTAATATTTGTATTTGTCAACCTTTCCAAAATACCTGATTCTGCTAAAACTTACATAAATTCAATATTAAAGGCTTTTTAAGACAAATTTCATATTTGGTTTTGGAGTTATGATTATAAACCTTTCATATTTAGTATGACAGTTACAGTGTTATATTGAATAAAAAAACTAACTTTTGTCTTTGCAAACCTTACAAAAGATAATTTTTCTAGTACAACTAACAAAAAAACATATCTCTAGGCATTATTAGCCATTTTGCATGTGTTGTTTAGAGGTTATGTTTGAATATATTTGTATTGCTTTTTTCACATTATCTCAGGACTCTAAGACTATTATAGTCATATTGAGTAAAAAACTACTTTTTGCATTTGCAAGATTTAAAAAAGCATATGTTTCTAGTAAAACTCCCAAAGATGCATTATTTCAGGCATTATTAGCCATTTTTAATGTGTGGTGTAGGAGTTATGTTTAAATAACTGCCATATTGAGTGTTACAGTATACAGTCATATTGAGTAAAACCTCATTTTTGTATTTGCAAACCATTGAAAAACAACTGTATCTAGTAAAACTCACATGTATTCAAATACACAGGCATTTTTAGACATTTTGCACGATTGGATTAGGAATTATGTTGGAATACATTTTTATTGCTTTTTTCTTATTATCTCAGGATTCTAAGTACATTACTGTCAAATTGAGTAACAAATCAAATTTTGTTTTTGCAAACCTTACCAAATGTTTTTTTTTTTCAGGAAAACTCTCGAAGATGCATTTCTTCAGGCATTATTAGACTATTTGCATGTGTATTTTTGGAGTTATGTTTCAAAAAAGTGTCATTTTGAGTGTGACCAATATGAGGCCAGTAAAATCTAATATTTGTATTTGTCAACCTTTCCAAAATACCTGATTCTGCTAAAACTTACATAAATTTGGTTTTGGAGTTATGATTATAAACCTTTTATATTTAGTATGACAGTTACAGTGTTATATTGAATAAAAAAACTAACTTGTGTCTTTGCAAACCTTACAAAAGATCATTGTTCTAGTAAAACTAACAAAAAACTTATCTCTAGGCATTATTAGCCATTTTGCATGTGTTGTTTAGAAGTTATGTTTGAATACATCTGTATTGCTTTTTTAGCATTATCTCAGGATTCTAAGACTATTATAGTCATATTGAGTAAAAAACTACTTTTTGCATTTGCAACATTTAAAAAAGCATATGTTTCTAGTAAAACTCCCAAAGATGCATTATTTC
This sequence comes from Nerophis ophidion, assembly GCF_033978795.1. Taxonomy (NCBI): domain Eukaryota; kingdom Metazoa; phylum Chordata; class Actinopteri; order Syngnathiformes; family Syngnathidae; genus Nerophis; species Nerophis ophidion. Next base: position 50,407 of record NW_026907171.1, on the reverse strand, counting down.
AGGCAGTATTAGCCATTTTTAATGTGTGGTGTAGGAGTTATGTTTAAATAACTGTCATTTTGAGTGTTACAGTATACAGTCATATTGATTAAAACCTCATTTTTGTATTTGCAAACCATAGAAAAACAACTGTATCTAGTAAAACTCACATGTATTCAATATCACAGGCATTTTTAGACATTTTGCACGTTTGGATTAGGAATTATGTTGGAATAAATTTTTATTGCTTTTTTCGCATTATCTCAGGATTCTAAGTACATTACTGTCAAATTGAATAACAAATCAAATTTTGTTTTTGCAAACCTTACCAAATGTTTTTTTTTTCAGGAAAACTCTCGAAGATGCATTTCTTCAGGCATTATTAGACATTTTGCATGTGTATTTTTGGGGTTATGTTTCAAAAACTGTCATTTTGAGTGTGACCAATATGAGGCCAGTAAAATCTAATATTTGTATTTGTGATTCTTTCCAAAATACCTGATTCTGCTAAAACATATAAATTCAACATTAAAGGCTTTTTAAGACAAATTTCATATTTGGTTTTGGAGTTATGATTATAAACCTTTCATATTTAGTATGACAGTTACAGTGTTATATGAATAAAAAAACTAACTTGTGTCTTTGCAAACCTTACAAAAGATAATTTTTCTAGTACAACTAACAAAAAAACATATCTCTAGGCATTATTAGCCATTTTGCATGTGTTGTTAGAAGTTATGTTTGAATACATTTTTATTGCTTTTTTCGCATTATCTCAGGATTGTAAGACTATTATAGTCACATTGAGTAAAAAACTACTTTTTGCATTTGCAACATTTAAAAAAGCATATGTTTCTAGTAAAACTCCCAAAGCTGCATTATTTCAGGCATTATTAGCCATTTTTCATGTGTGGTGTAGGAGTTATGTTTAAATAACTGTCATATTGAGTGTTACAGTATACAGTCATATTGATTAAAACCTCATTGTTGTATTTGCAAACCATTGAAAAACAACTGTATCTAGTAAAACTCACATGTATTCAATATCACAGGCATTTTTAGACATTTTGCACGTTTGGATTAGGAATTATGTTGGAATACATTTTTATTGCTTTTTTCGCATCATCTCAGGATTCTAAGTACATTACTGTCAAATTGAGTAACAAATCAAATTTTGTTTTTGCAAACCTTACCAAATGTTTTTTTTTCTGGAAAACTCTCGAAGATGCATTTCTTCAGGCATTATTAGACTATTTGCATGTGTATTTTTGGAGTTATGTTTCAAAAAATGTCATTTTGAGTGTGACCAATATGAGGCCAGTAATATCTAATATTTGTATTTGTCAACCTTTCCAAAATACCTGATTCTGCTAAAACTTACATAAATTAAATATTAAAGGCTTTTTAAGACAAATTTCATATTTGGTTTTGGAGTTATGATTATAAACCTTTCATATTTAGTATGACAGTTACAGTGTTATATTGAATAAAAAAACTAACTTTTGTCTTTGCAAACCTTACAAAAGATAATTTTTCTAGTACAACTAACAAAAAACATATCTCTAGGCATTATTAGCCATTTTGCATGTGTTGTTTAGAAGTTATGTTTGAATATATTTGTATTGCTTTTTTCACATTATCTCAGGACTCTAAGACTATTATAGTCATATTGAGTAAAAAACTACTTTTTGCATTTGCAAGATTTAAAAAAGCATATGTTTCTAGTAAAACTCCCAAAGATGCATTATTTCAGGCATTATTAGCCATTTTTAATGTGTGGTGTAGGAGTTATGTTTAAATAACTGCCATATTGAGTGTTACAGTATACAGTCATATTGAGTAAAACCTCATTTTTGTATTTGCAAACCATTGAAAAACAACTGTATCTAGTAAAACTCACATGTATTCAATATCACAGGCATTTTTAGACATTTTGCACGATTGGATTAGGAATTATGTTGGAATACATTTTTATTGCTTTTTTCTTATTATCTCAGGATTCTAATTACATTACTGTCAAATTGAGTAACAAATCAAATTTTGTTTTTGCAAACCTTACCAAATGTTTTTTTTTTTCAGGAAAACTCTCGAAGATGCATTTCTTCAGGCATTATTAGACTATTTGCATGTGTTTTTTTGGAGTTATGTTTCAAAAAATGTCATTTTGAGTGTGACCAATATGAGGCCAGTAAAATCTAATATTTGTATTTGTCAACCTTTCCAAAATACCTGATTCTGCTAAAACTTACATAAATTCAATATTAAAGGCTTTTTAAGACAAATTTCATATTTGGTTTTGGAGTTATGATTATAAACCTTTTATATTTTGTATGACAGTTACAGTGTTATATTGAATAAAAAAACTAACTTGTGTCTTTGCAAACCTTACAAAACATCATTTTTCTAGTAAAACTAACAAAAAACTTATCTCTAGGCATTATTAGCCATTTTGCATGTGTTGTTTAGAAGTTATGTTTGAATACATTTTTATGCTTTTTTCGCATTATCTCAGGATTGTAAGACTATTATAGTCACATTGAGTAAAAAACTACTTTTTGCATTTGCAAGATTTACAAAAGCATATGTTTCTAGTAAAACTCCCAAAGATGCATTATTTCAGGCATTATTAGCCATTTTTAATGTGTGGTGTAGGAGTTATGTTTAAATAACTGCCATATTGAGTGTTACAGTATACAGTCATATTGAGTAAAACCTCATTTTTGTATTTGCAAACCATTGAAAAACAACTGTATCTAGTAAAACTCACATGTATTCAAATACACAGGCATTTTTAGACATTTTGCACGATTGGATTAGGAATTATGTTGGAATACATTTTTATTGCTTTTTTCTTATTATCTCAGGATTCTAAGTACATTACTGTCAAATTGAGTAACAAATCAAAATTTGTTTTTGCAAACCTTACCAAATGTTTTTTTTTTTCAGGAAAACTCTCGAAGATGCATTTCTTCAGGCATTATTAGACTATTTGCATGTGTATTTTTGGAGTTATGTTTCAAAAAAGTGTCATTTTGAGTGTGACCAATATGAGGCCAGTAAAATCTAATATTTGTATTTGTCAACCTTTCCAAAATACCTGATTCTGCTAAAACTTACATAAATTTGGTTTTGGAGTCATGATTATAAACCTCTTATATTTAGTATGACAGTTACAGTGTTATATTGAATAAAAAAACTAACTTGTGTCTTTGCAAACCTTACAAAAGATCATTTTTCTAGTAAAACTAACAAAAAACTTATCTCTAGGCATTATTAGCCATTTTGCATGTGTTGTTTAGAAGTTATGTTTGAATACATCTGTATTGCTTTTTTCGCATTATCTCAGGATTCTAAGACTATTATAGTCATATTGAGTAAAAAACTACTTTTTGCATTTGCAACATTTAAAAAAGCATATGTTTCTAGTAAAACTCCCAAAGATGCATTATTTCAGGCAGTATTAGCCATTTTTAATGTGTGGTGTAGGAGTTATGTTTAAATAACTGTCATTTTGAGTGTTACAGTATACAGTCATATTGATTAAAACCTCATTTTTGTATTTGCAAACCATAGAAAAACAACTGTATCTAGTAAAACTCACATGAATCCAATATCACAGGCATTCTTAGACATTTTGCACGTTTGGATTAGGAATTATGTTGGAATAAATTTTTATTGCTTTTTTCGCATTATCTCAGGATTTTAAGTACATTACTGTCAAATTGAATAACAAATCAAATTTCGTTTTTGCAAACCTTACCAAATGTTTTTTTTTTTCAGGAAAACTCTCGAAGATGCATTTCTTCATGCATTATTAGCCATTTTTAATGTGTGGTGTAGGAGTTATGTTTAAATAACTGCCATATTGAGTGTTACAGTATACAGTCATATTGAGTAAAACCTCATTTTTGTATTTGCAAACCATTGAAAAACAACTGTATCTAGTAAAACTCACATGTATTCAATATCACAAGCATTTTTAGACATTTTGCACGATTGGATTAGGAATTATGTTGGAATACATTTTTATTGCTTTTTTGCATTATCTCAGGATTCTAAGTACATTACTGTCAAATTGAGTAACAAATCAAATTTTGTTTTTGCAAACCTTACCAAATGTTTTTTTTTCAGGAAAACTCTCGAATATGCATTTCTTCAGGCATTATTAGACTATTTGCATGTGTATTTTTGGAGTTATGTTTCAAAAAATGTCATTTTGAGTGTGACCAATATGAGGCCAGTAAAATCTAATATTTGTATTTGTCAACCTTTCCAAAATACCTGATTCTGCTAAAACTTACATAAATTCAATATTAAAGGCTTTTTAAGACAAATTTCATATTTGGTTTTGGAGTTATGATTATAAACCTTTCATATTTAGTATGACAGTTACAGTGTTATATTGAATAAAAAAACTAACTTGTGTCTTTGCAAACCTTACAAAAGATAATTTTTCTAGTAAAACTAACAAAAAACTTATCTCTAGGCATTATTAGCCATTTTGCATGTGTTGTTTAGAAGTTATGTTTGAATACATCTGTATTGCTTTTTTCGCATTATCTCAGGATTCTAAGACTATTATAGTCATATTGAGTAAAAAAATACTTTTTGCATTTGCAACATTTAAAAAAGCATATGTTTCTAGTAAAACTCCCAAAGATGCATTATTTCAGGCAGTATTAGCCATTTTTAATGTGTGGTGTAGGAGTTATGTTTAAAAAAACTGTCATTTTGAGTGATACAGTATACAGTCATATTGATTAAAACCTCTTTTTTGTATTTGCAAACCATAGAAAAACAACTGTATCTAGTAAAACTCACATGTATTCAATATCACAGGCATTTTTAGACATTTTGCACGTTTGGATTAGGAATTATGTTGGAATAAATTTTTATTGCTTTTTTCGCATTATCTCAGGATTCTAAGTACATTACTGTCAAATTGAATAACAAATCAAATTTTGTTTTTGCAAACCTTACCAAATGTTTTTTTTTTCAGGAAAACTCTCGAAGATGCATTTCTTCAGGCATTATTAGACATTTTGCATGTGTATTTTTGGGGTTATGTTTCAAAAACTGTCATTTTGAGTGTGACCAATATGAGGCCAGTAAAATCTAATATTTGTATTTGTGATTCTTTCCAAAATACCTGATTCTGCTAAAACACATAAATTCAACATTAAAGGCTTTTTAAGACAAATTTCATATTTGGTTTTGGAGTTATGATTATAAACCTTTCATATTTAGTATGACAGTTACAGTGTTATATTGAATAAAAAAACTAACTTGTGTCTTTGCAAACCTTACAAAAGATAATTTTTCTAGTACAACTAACAAAAAAACATATCTCTAGGCATTATTAGCCATTTTGCATGTGTTGTTTAGAAGTTATGTTTGAATACATTTTTATTGTTTTTTCGCATTATCTCAGGATTGTAAGACTATTATAGTCACATTGAGTAAAAAACTACTTTTTGCATTTGCAACATTTAAAAAAGCATATATTTCTAGTAAAACTCCCAAAGCTGCATTATTTCAGGCATTATTAGCCATTTTTCATGTGTGGTGTAGGAGTTATGTTTAAATAACTGTCATATTGAGTGTTACAGTATACAGTCATATTGATTAAAACCTCATTTTTGTATTTGCAAACCATAGAAAAACAACTGTATCTAGTAAAACTCACATGTATTCAATATCACAGGCATTTTTAGACATTTTGCACGTTTGGATTAGGAATTATGTTGGAATAAATTTTTATTGCTTTTTTCGCATTATCTCAGGATTTTAAGTACATTACTGTCAAATTGAATAACAAATCAAATTTTGTTTTTGCAAACCTTACCAAATGTTTTTTTTTTCAGGAAAACTCTCGAAGATGCATTTCTTCATGCATTATTAGCCATTTTTAATGTGTGGTGTAGGAGTTATGTTTAAATAACTGCCATATTGAGTGTTACAGTATACAGTCATATTGAGTAAAACCTCATTTTTGTATTTGCAAACCATTGAAAAACAACTGTATCTAGTAAAACTCACATGTATTCAATATCACAAGCATTTTTAGACATTTTGCACGATTGGATTAGGAATTATGTTGGAATACATTTTTATTGCTTTTTTGCATTATCTCAGGATTCTAAGTACATTACTGTCAAATTGAGTAACAAATCAAATTTTGTTTTTGCAAACCTTACCAAAATTTTTTTTTTCAGGAAAACTCTCGAAGATGCATTTCTTCAGGCATTATTAGACTATTTGCATGTGTATTTTTGGAGTTATGTTTCAAAAAATGTCATTTTGAGTGTGACCAATATGAGGCCAGTAAAATCTAATATTTGTATTTGTCAACCTTTCCAAAATACCTGATTCTGCTAAAACTTACATAAATTCAATATTAAAGGCTTTTTAAGACTAATTTCATATTTGGTTTTGGAGTTATGATTATAAACCTTTCATATTTAGTATGACAGTTACAGTGTTATATTGAATAAAAAAACTAACTTGTGTCTTTGCAAACCTTACAAAAGATCATTTTTCTAGTAAAACTAACAAAAAACTTATCTCTAGGCATTATTAGCCATTTTGCATGTGTTGTTTAGAAGTTATGTTTGAATACATCTGTATTGCTTTTTTCGCATTATCTCAGGATTCTAAGACTATTATAGTCATATTGAGTAAAAAAATACTTTTTGCATTTGCAACATTTAAAAAAGCATATGTTTCTAGTAAAACTCCCAAAGATGCATTATTTCAGGCAGTATTAGCCATTTTTAATGTGTGGTGTAGGAGTTATGTTTAAATAACTGTCATTTTGAGTGATACAGTATACAGTCATATTGATTAAAACCTCATTTTTGTATTTGCAAACCATAGAAAAACAACTGTATCTAGTAAAACTCACATGTATTCAATATCACAGGCATTTTTAGACATTTTGCACGTTTGGATTAGGAATTATGTTGGAATAAATTTTTATTGCTTTTTTCGCATTATCTCAGGATTCTAAGTACATTACTGTCAAATTGAATAACAAATCAAATTTTGTTTTTGCAAACCTTACCAAATGTTTTTTTTTTCAGGAAAACTCTCGAAGATGCATTTCTTCAGGCATTATTAGACATTTTGCATGTGTATTTTTGGGGTTATGTTTCAAAAACTGTCATTTTGAGTGTGACCAATATGAGGCCAGTAAAATCTAATATTTGTATTTGTGATTCTTTCCAAAATACCTGATTCTGCTAAAACACATAAATTCAACATTAAAGGCTTTTTAAGACAAATTTCATATTTGGTTTTGGAGTTATGATTATAAACCTTTCATATTTAGTATGACAGTTACAGTGTTATATGAATAAAAAAACTAACTTGTGTCTTTGCAAACCTTACAAAAGATAATTTTTCTAGTACAACTAACAAAAAAACATATCTCTAGGCATTATTAGCCATTTTGCATGTGTTGTTTAGAAGTTATGTTTGAATACATTTTTATTGCTTTTTTCGCATTATCTCAGGATTGTAAGACTATTATAGTCACATTGAGTAAAAAACTACTTTTTGCATTTGCAACATTTAAAAAAGCATATGTTTCTAGTAAAACTCCCAAAGCTGCATTATTTCAGGCATTATTAGCCATTTTTCATGTGTGGTGTAGGAGTTATGTTTAAATAACTGTCATATCGAGTGTTACAGTATACAGTCATATTGATTAAAACCTCATTGTTGTATTTGCAAACCATTGAAAAACAACTGTATCTAGTAAAACTCACATGTATTCAATATCACAGGCATTTTTAGACATTTTGCACGTTTGGATTAGGAATTATGTTGGAATACATTTTTATTGCTTTTTTCGCATTATCTCAGGATTCTAAGTACATTACTGTCAAATTGAGTAACAAATCAAATTTTGTTTTTGCAAACCTTACCAAATGTTTTTTTTTTCTGGAAAACTCTCGAAGATGCATTTCTTCAGGCATTATTAGACTATTTGCATGTGTATTTTTGGAGTTATGTTTCAAAAAATGTCATTTTGAGTGTGACCAATATGAGGCCAGTAATATCTAATATTTGTATTTGTCAACCTTTCCAAAATACCTGATTCTGCTAAAACTTACATAAATTCAATATTAAAGGCTTTTTAAGACAAATTTCATATTTGGTTTTGGAGTTATGATTATAAACCTTTCATATTTAGTATGACAGTTACAGTGTTATATTGAATAAAAAAACTAACTTTTGTCTTTGCAAACCTTACAAAAGATAATTTTTCTAGTACAACTAACAAAAAACATATCTCTAGGCATTATTAGCCATTTTGCATGTGTTGTTTAGAAGTTATGTTTGAATATATTTGTATTGCTTTTTTCACATTATCTCAGGACTCTAAGACTATTATAGTCATATTGAGTAAAAAACTACTTTTTGCATTTGCAAGATTTAAAAAAGCATATGTTTCTAGTAAAACTCCCAAAGATGCATTATTTCAGGCATTATTAGCCATTTTTAATGTGTGGTGTAGGAGTTATGTTTAAATAACTGCCATATTGAGTGTTACAGTATACAGTCATATTGAGTAAAACCTCATTTTTGTATTTGCAAACCATTGAAAAACAACTGTATCTAGTAAAACTCACATGTATTCAATATCACAGGCATTTTTTGACATTTTGCACGATTGGATTAGGAATTATGTTGGAATACATTTTTATTGCTTTTTTCTTATTATCTCAGGATTCTAATTACATTACTGTCAAATTGAGTAACAAATCAAATTTTGTTTTTGCAAACCTTACCAAATGTTTTTTTTTTCAGGAAAACTCTCGAAGATGCATTTCTTCAGGCATTATTAGACTATTTGCATGTGTATTTTTGGAGTTATGTTTCAAAAAATGTCATTTTGAGTGTGACCAATATGAGGCCAGTAAAATCTAATATTTGTATTTGTCAACCTTTCCAAAATACCTGATTCTGCTAAAACTTACATAAATTCAATATTAAAGACTTTTTAAGACAAATTTTATATTTGGTTTTGGAGTTATGATTATAAACCTTTTATATTTAGTATGACAGTTACAGTGTTATATTGAATAAAAAAACTAACTTGTGTCTTTGCAAACCTTACAAAAGATCATTTTTCTAGTAAAACTAACAAAAAACTTATCTCTAGGCATTATTAGCCATTTTGCATGTGTTGTTTAGAAGTTATGTTTGAATACATTTTTATGCTTTTTTCGCATTATCTCAGGATTGTAAGACTATTATAGTCACATTGAGTAAAAAACTACTTTTTGCATTTGCAAGATTTAAAAAAGCATATGTTTCTAGTAAAACTCCCAAAGATGCATTATTTCAGGCATTATTAGCCATTTTTAATGTGTGGTGTAGGAGTTATGTTTAAATAACTGCCATATTGAGTGTTACAGTATACAGTCATATTGAGTAAAACCTCATTTTTGTATTTGCAAACCATTGAAAAACAACTGTATCTAGTAAAACTCACATGTATTCAAATACACAGGCATTTTTAGACATTTTGCACGATTGGATTAGGAATTATGTTGGAATACATTTGTATTGCTTTTTTCTTATTATCTCAGGATTCTAAGTACATTACTGTCAAATTGAGTAACAAATCAAATTTTGTTTTTGCAAACCTTACCAAATGGTTTTTTTTTTTCAGGAAAACTCTCGAAGATGCATTTCTTCAGGCATTATTAGACTATTTGCATGTGTATTTTTGGAGTTATGTTTCAAAAAAGTGTTATTTTGAGTGTGACCAATATGAGGCCAGTAAAATCTAATATTTGTATTTGTCAACCTTTCCAAAATACCTGATTCTGCTAAAACTTACATAAATTTGGTTTTGGAGTTATGATTATAATCCTTTTATATTTAGTATGACAGTTACAGTGTTATATTGAATAAAAAAACTAACTTGTGTCTTTGCAAACCTTACAAAAGATCATTTTTCTAGTAAAACTAACAAAAACTTATCTCTAGGCATTATTAGCCATTTTGCATGTGTTGTTTAGAAGTTATGTTTGAATACATCTGTATTGCTTTTTTCGCATTATCTCAGGATTCTAAGACTATTATAGTCATATTGAGTAAAAAAATACTTTTTGCATTTGCAACATTTAAAAAAGCATATGTTTCTAGTAAAACTCCCAAAGATGCATTATTTCAGGCAGTATTAGCCATTTTTAATGTGTGGTGTAGGAGTTATGTTTAAATAACTGTCATTTTGAGTGTTACAGTATACAGTCATATTGATTAAAACCTCATTTTTGTATTTGCAAACCATAGAAAAACAACTGTATCTAGTAAAACTCACATGTATTCAATATCACAGGCATTTTTAGACATTTTGCACGTTTGGATTAGGAATTATGTTGGAATAAATTTTTATTGCTTTTTTCGCATTATCTCAGGATTTTAAGTACATTACTGTCAAATTGAATAACAAATCAAATTTTGTTTTTGCAAACCTTACCAAATGTTTTTTTTTCAGGAAAACCCTCGAAGATGCATTTCTTCAGGCATTATTAGCCATTTTTAATGTGTGGTGTAGGAGTTATGTTTAAATAACTGCCATATTGAGTGTTACAGTATACAGTCATATTGAGTAAAACCTCATTTTTGTATTTGCAAACCATTGAAAAACAACTGTATCTAGTAAAACTCACATGTATTCAATATCACAAGCATTTTTAGACATTTTGCACGATTGGATTAGGAATTATGTTGGAATACATTTTTATTGCTTTTTTCGCATTATCTCAGGATTCTAAGTACATTACTGTCAAATTGAGTAACAAATCAAATTTTGTTTTTGCAAACCTTACCAAATGTTTTTTTTTCAGGAAAACTCTCGAAGATGCATTTCTTCAGGCATTATTAGACTATTTGCATGTGTATTTTTGGAGTTATGTTTCAAAAAATGTCATTTTGAGTGTGACCAATATGAGGCCAGTAAAATCTAATATTTGTATTTGTCAACCTTTCCAAAATACCTGATTCTGCTAAAACTTACATAAATTCAATATTAAAGGCTTTTTAAGACAAATTTCATATTTGGTTTTGGAGTTATGATTATAAACCTTTCATATTTAGTATGACAGTTACAGTGTTATATTGAATAAAAAAACTAACTTGTGTCTTTGCAAACCTTACAAAAGATCATTGTTCTAGTAAAACTAACAAAAAACTTATCTCTAGGCATTATTAGCCATTTTGCATGTGTTGTTTAGAAGTTATGTTTGAATACATCTGTATTGCTTTTTTCGCATTATCTCAGGATTCTAAGACTATTATAGTCATATTGAGTAAAAAAATACTTTTTGCATTTGCAACATTTAAAAAAGCATATGTTTCTAGTAAAACTCCCAAAGATGCATTATTTCAGGCAGTATTAGCCATTTTTAATGTGTGGTGTAGGAGTTATGTTTAAATAACTGTCATTTTGAGTGATACAGTATACAGTCATATTGATTAAAACCTCATTTTTGTATTTGCAAACCATAGAAAAACAACTGTATCTAGTAAAACTCACATGTATTCAATATCACAGGCATTTTTAGACATTTTGCACGTTTGGATTAGGAATTATGTTGGAATAAATTTTTATTGCTTTTTTCGCATTATCTCAGGATTCTAAGTACATTACTGTCAAATTGAATAACAAATCAAATTTTGTTTTTGCAAACCTTACCAAATGTTTTTTTTTTCAGGAAAACTCTCGAAGATGCATTTCTTCAGGCATTATTAGACATTTTGCATGTGTATTTTTGGGGTTATGTTTCAAAAACTGTCATTTTGAGTGTGACCAATATGAGGCCAGTAAAATCTAATATTTGTATTTGTGATTCTTTCCAAAATACCTGATTCTGCTAAAACACATAAATTCAACATTAAAGGCTTTTTAAGACAAATTTCATATTTGGTTTTGGAGTTATGATTATAAACCTTTCATATTTAGTATGACAGTTACAGTGTTATATTGAATAAAAAAACTAACTTGTGTCTTTGCAAACCTTACAAAAGATAATTTTTCTAGTACAACCAACAAAAAAACATATCTCTAGGCATTATTAGCCATTTTGCATGTGTTGTTTAGAAGTTATGTTTGAATACATTTTTATTGCTTTTTTCGCATTATCTCAGGATTGTAAGACTATTATAGTCACATTGAGTAAAAAACTACTTTTTGCATTTGCAACATTTAAAAAAGCATATGTTTCTAGGAAAACTCCCAAAGCTGCATTATTTCAGGCATTATTAGCCATTTTTCATGTGTGGTGTAGGAGTTATGTTTAAATAACTGTCATATTGAGTGTTACAGTATACAGTCATATTGATTAAAACCTCATTTTTGTATTTGCAAACCATTGAAAAACAACTGTATCTAGTAAAACTCACATGTATTCAATATCACAGGCATTTTTAGACATTTTGCACGTTTGGATTAGGAATTATGTTGGAATACATTTTTATTGCTTTTTTCGCATTATCTCAGGATTCTAAGTACATTACTGTCAAATTGAGTAACAAATCAAATTTTTTTTTTTGCAAACCTTACCAAATGTTTTGTTTTCTGGAAAACTCTCGAAGATGCATTTCTTCAGGCATTATTAGACTATTTGCATGTGTATTTTTGGAGTTATGTTTCAAAAAATGTCATTTTGAGTGTGACCAATATGAGGCCAGTAAAATCTAATATTTGTATTTGTCAACCTTTCCAAAATACCTGATTCTGCTAAAACTTACATAAATTCAATATTAAAGGCTTTTTAAGACAAATTTCATATTTGGTTTTGGAGTTATGATTATAAACCTTTCATATTTAGTATGACAGTTACAGTGTTATATTGAATAAAAAAACTAACTTTTGTCTTTGCAAACCTTACAAAAGATAATTTTTCTAGTACAACTAACAAAAAAACATATCTCTAGGCATTATTAGCCATTTTGCATGTGTTGTTTAGAGGTTATGTTTGAATATATTTGTATTGCTTTTTTCACATTATCTCAGGACTCTAAGACTATTATAGTCATATTGAGTAAAAAACTACTTTTTGCATTTGCAAGATTTAAAAAAGCATATGTTTCTAGTAAAACTCCCAAAGATGCATTATTTCAGGCATTATTAGCCATTTTTAATGTGTGGTGTAGGAGTTATGTTTAAATAACTGCCATATTGAGTGTTACAGTATACAGTCATATTGAGTAAAACCTCATTTTTGTATTTGCAAACCATTGAAAAACAACTGTATCTAGTAAAACTCACATGTATTCAAATACACAGGCATTTTTAGACATTTTGCACGATTGGATTAGGAATTATGTTGGAATACATTTTTATTGCTTTTTTCTTATTATCTCAGGATTCTAAGTACATTACTGTCAAATTGAGTAACAAATCAAATTTTGTTTTTGCAAACCTTACCAAATGTTTTTTTTTTTCAGGAAAACTCTCGAAGATGCATTTCTTCAGGCATTATTAGACTATTTGCATGTGTATTTTTGGAGTTATGTTTCAAAAAAGTGTTATTTTGAGTGTGACCAATATGAGGCCAGTAAAATCTAATATTTGTATTTGTCAACCTTTCCAAAATACCTGATTCTGCTAAAACTTACATAAATTTGGTTTTGGAGTTATGATTATAATCCTTTTATATTTAGTATGACAGTTACAGTGTTATATTGAATAAAAAAACTAACTTGTGTCTTTGCAAACCTTACAAAAGATCATTTTTCTAGTAAAACTAACAAAAACTTATCTCTAGGCATTATTAGCCATTTTGCATGTGTTGTTTAGAAGTTATGTTTGAATACATCTGTATTGCTTTTTTCGCATTATCTCAGGATTCTAAGACTATTATAGTCATATTGAGTAAAAAAATACTTTTTGCATTTGCAACATTTAAAAAAGCATATGTTTCTAGTAAAACTCCCAAAGATGCATTATTTCAGGCAGTATTAGCCATTTTTAATGTGTGGTGTAGGAGTTATGTTTAAATAACTGTCATTTTGAGTGTTACAGTATACAGTCATATTGATTAAAACCTCATTTTTGTATTTGCAAACCATAGAAAAACAACTGTATCTAGTAAAACTCACATGTATTCAATATCACAGGCATTTTTAGACATTTTGCACGTTTGGATTAGGAATTATGTTGGAATAAATTTTTATTGCTTTTTTCGCATTATCTCAGGATTTTAAGTACATTACTGTCAAATTGAATAACAAATCAAATTTTGTTTTTGCAAACCTTACCAAATGTTTTTTTTTCAGGAAAACCCTCGAAGATGCATTTCTTCAGGCATTATTAGCCATTTTTAATGTGTGGTGTAGGAGTTATGTTTAAATAACTGCCATATTGAGTGTTACAGTATACAGTCATATTGAGTAAAACCTCATTTTTGTATTTGCAAACCATTGAAAAACAACTGTATCTAGTAAAACTCACATGTATTCAATATCACAAGCATTTTTAGACATTTTGCACGATTGGATTAGGAATTATGTTGGAATACATTTTTATTGCTTTTTTCGCATTATCTCAGGATTCTAAGTACATTACTGTCAAATTGAGTAACAAATCAAATTTTGTTTTTGCAAACCTTACCAAATGTTTTTTTTTCAGGAAAACTCTCGAAGATGCATTTCTTCAGGCATTATTAGACTATTTGCATGTGTATTTTTGGAGTTATGTTTCAAAAAATGTCATTTTGAGTGTGACCAATATGAGGCCAGTAAAATCTAATATTTGTATTTGTCAACCTTTCCAAAATACCTGATTCTGCTAAAACTTACATAAATTCAATATTAAAGGCTTTTTAAGACAAATTTCATATTTGGTTTTGGAGTTATGATTATAAACCTTTCATATTTAGTATGACAGTTACAGTGTTATATTGAATAAAAAAACTAACTTGTGTCTTTGCAAACCTTACAAAAGATCATTGTTCTAGTAAAACTAACAAAAAACTTATCTCTAGGCATTATTAGCCATTTTGCATGTGTTGTTTAGAAGTTATGTTTGAATACATCTGTATTGCTTTTTTCGCATTATCTCAGGATTCTAAGACTATTATAGTCATATTGAGTAAAAAAATACTTTTTGCATTTGCAACATTTAAAAAAGCATATGTTTCTAGTAAAACTCCCAAAGATGCATTATTTCAGGCAGTATTAGCCATTTTTAATGTGTGGTGTAGGAGTTATGTTTAAATAACTGTCATTTTGAGTGATACAGTATACAGTCATATTGATTAAAACCTCATTTTTGTATTTGCAAACCATAGAAAAACAACTGTATCTAGTAAAACTCACATGTATTCAATATCACAGGCATTTTTAGACATTTTGCACGTTTGGATTAGGAATTATGTTGGAATAAATTTTTATTGCTTTTTTCGCATTATCTCAGGATTCTAAGTACATTACTGTCAAATTGAATAACAAATCAAATTTTGTTTTTGCAAACCTTACCAAATGTTTTTTTTTTCAGGAAAACTCTCGAAGATGCATTTCTTCAGGCATTATTAGACATTTTGCATGTGTATTTTTGGGGTTATGTTTCAAAAACTGTCATTTTGAGTGTGACCAATATGAGGCCAGTAAAATCTAATATTTGTATTTGTGATTCTTTCCAAAATACCTGATTCTGCTAAAACACATAAATTCAACATTAAAGGCTTTTTAAGACAAATTTCATATTTGGTTTTGGAGTTATGATTATAAACCTTTCATATTTAGTATGACAGTTACAGTGTTATATTGAATAAAAAAACTAACTTGTGTCTTTGCAAACCTTACAAAAGATAATTTTTCTAGTACAACCAACAAAAAAACATATCTCTAGGCATTATTAGCCATTTTGCATGTGTTGTTTAGAAGTTATGTTTGAATACATTTTTATTGCTTTTTTCGCATTATCTCAGGATTGTAAGACTATTATAGTCACATTGAGTAAAAAACTACTTTTTGCATTTGCAACATTTAAAAAAGCATATGTTTCTAGGAAAACTCCCAAAGCTGCATTATTTCAGGCATTATTAGCCATTTTTCATGTGTGGTGTAGGAGTTATGTTTAAATAACTGTCATATTGAGTGTTACAGTATACAGTCATATTGATTAAAACCTCATTTTTGTATTTGCAAACCATTGAAAAACAACTGTATCTAGTAAAACTCACATGTATTCAATATCACAGGCATTTTTAGACATTTTGCACGTTTGGATTAGGAATTATGTTGGAATACATTTTTATTGCTTTTTTCGCATTATCTCAGGATTCTAAGTACATTACTGTCAAATTGAGTAACAAATCAAATTTTTTTTTTTGCAAACCTTACCAAATGTTTTGTTTTCTGGAAAACTCTCGAAGATGCATTTCTTCAGGCATTATTAGACTATTTGCATGTGTATTTTTGGAGTTATGTTTCAAAAAATGTCATTTTGAGTGTGACCAATATGAGGCCAGTAAAATCTAATATTTGTATTTGTCAACCTTTCCAAAATACCTGATTCTGCTAAAACTTACATAAATTCAATATTAAAGGCTTTTTAAGACAAATTTCATATTTGGTTTTGGAGTTATGATTATAAACCTTTCATATTTAGTATGACAGTTACAGTGTTATATTGAATAAAAAAACTAACTTTTGTCTTTGCAAACCTTACAAAAGATAATTTTTCTAGTACAACTAACAAAAAAACATATCTCTAGGCATTATTAGCCATTTTGCATGTGTTGTTTAGAGGTTATGTTTGAATATATTTGTATTGCTTTTTTCACATTATCTCAGGACTCTAAGACTATTATAGTCATATTGAGTAAAAAACTACTTTTTGCATTTGCAAGATTTAAAAAAGCATATGTTTCTAGTAAAACTCCCAAAGATGCATTATTTCAGGCATTATTAGCCATTTTTAATGTGTGGTGTAGGAGTTATGTTTAAATAACTGCCATATTGAGTGTTACAGTATACAGTCATATTGAGTAAAACCTCATTTTTGTATTTGCAAACCATTGAAAAACAACTGTATCTAGTAAAACTCACATGTATTCAAATACACAGGCATTTTTAGACATTTTGCACGATTGGATTAGGAATTATGTTGGAATACATTTTTATTGCTTTTTTCTTATTATCTCAGGATTCTAAGTACATTACTGTCAAATTGAGTAACAAATCAAATTTTGTTTTTGCAAACCTTACCAAATGTTTTTTTTTTTCAGGAAAACTCTCGAAGATGCATTTCTTCAGGCATTATTAGACTATTTGCATGTGTATTTTTGGAGTTATGTTTCAAAAAAGTGTCATTTTGAGTGTGACCAATATGAGGCCAGTAAAATCTAATATTTGTATTTGTCAACCTTTCCAAAATACCTGATTCTGCTAAAACTTACATAAATTTGGTTTTGGAGTTATGATTATAAACCTTTTATATTTAGTATGACAGTTACAGTGTTATATTGAATAAAAAAACTAACTTGTGTCTTTGCAAACCTTACAAAAGATCATTGTTCTAGTAAAACTAACAAAAAACTTATCTCTAGGCATTATTAGCCATTTTGCATGTGTTGTTTAGAAGTTATGTTTGAATACATCTGTATTGCTTTTTTAGCATTATCTCAGGATTCTAAGACTATTATAGTCATATTGAGTAAAAAACTACTTTTTGCATTTGCAACATTTAAAAAGCATATGTTTCTAGTAAAACTCCCAAAGATGCATTATTTCAGGCAGTATTAGCCATTTTTAATGTGTGGTGTAGGAGTTATGTTTAAATAACTGTCATTTTGAGTGTTACAGTATACAGTCATATTGATTAAAACCTCATTTTTGTATTTGCAAACCATAGAAAAACAACTGTAACTAGTAAAACTCACATGTATTCAATATCACAGGCATTTTTAGACATTTTGCACGTTTGGATTAGGAATTATGTTGGAATACATTTTTATTGCTTTTTTCGCATTATCTCAGGATTTTAAGTACATTACTGTCAAATTGAATAACAAATCAAATTTTGTTTTTGCAAACCTTACCAAATGTTTTTTTTTTCAGGAAAACTCTCGAAGATGCATTTCTTCAGGCATTATTAGCCATTTTTAATGTGTGGTGTAGGAGTTATGTTTAAATAACTGCCATATTGAGTGTTACAGTATACAGTCATATTGAGTAAAACCTCATTTTTGTATTTGCAAACCATTGAAAAACAACTGTATCTAGTAAAACTCACATGTATTCAATATCACAAGCATTTTTAGACATTTTGCACGTTTGGATTAGGAATTATGTTGGAATACATTTTTATTGCTTTTTTCGCATTATCTCAGGATTCTAAGTACATTACTGTCAAATTGAGTAACAAATCAAATTTTGTTTTTGCAAACCTTACCAAATGTTTTTTTTTCAGGAAAACTCTCGAAGATGCATTTCTTCAGGCATTATTAGACTATTTGCATGTGTATTTTTGGAGTTATGTTTCAAAAAATGTCATTTTGAGTGTGACCAATATGAGGCCAGTAAAATCTAATATTTGTATTTGTCAACCTTTCCAAAATACCTGATTCTGCTAAAACTTACATAAATTCAATATTAAAGGCTTTTTAAGACAAATTTCATATTTGGTTTTGGAGTTATGATTATAAACCTTTCATATTTAGTATGACAGTTACAGTGTTATATTGAATAAAAAAACTAACTTGTGTCTTTGCAAACCTTACAAAAGATCATTTTTCTAGTAAAACTAACAAAAAACTTATCTCTAGGCATTATTAGCCATTTTGCATGTGTTGTTTAGAAGTTATGTTTGAATACATCTGTATTGCTTTTTTCGCATAATCTCAGGATTCTAAGACTATTATAGTCATATTGAGTAAAAAAATACTTTTTGCATTTGCAACATTTAAAAAAGCATATGTTTCTAGTAAAACTCCCAAAGATGCATTATTTCAGGCAGTATTAGCCATTTTTAATGTGTGGTGTAGGAGTTATGTTTAAATAACTGTCATTTTGAGTGTTACAGTATACAGTCATATTGATTAAAACCTCATTTTTGTATTTGCAAACCATTAAAAAACAACTGTATCTAGTAAAACTCACATGTATTCAATATCACAGGCATTTTTAGACATTTTGCACGTTTGGATTAGGAATTATGTTGGAATACATTTTTATTGCTTTTTTCGCATTATCTCAGGATTCTAAGTACATTACTGTCAAATTGAATAACAAATCAAATTTTGTTTTTGCAAACCTTACCAAATGTTTTTTTTTTTCAGGAAAACTCTCGAAGATGCATTTCTTCAGGCATTATTAGACATTTTGCATGTGTATTTTTGGAGTTATGTTTCAAAAAATGTCATTTTGAGTGTGACTAATATGAGGCCAGTAAAATCTAATATTTGTATTTGTGATTCTTTCCAAAATACCTGATTCTGGTAGAACTTACATAAATTCAATATTAAAGGCTTTTTAAGACAAATTTCATATTTGGTTTTGGAGTTATGATTATAAACCTTTCATATTTAGTATGACAGTTACACTGTTATATTGGATAAAAAAATTAATTTGTGTCCTTGCAAACCTTACAAAAGATCATTTTTCTAGTACAACTAACAAAAAAACATATCTCTAGGCATTATTAGCCATTTTGCATGTGTTGTTTAGAAGTTATGTTTGAATACATTTTTATTGCTTTTTTCGCATTATCTCAGGATTGTAAGACTATTATAGTCACATTGAGTAAAAAACTACTTTTTGCATTTGCAACATTTAAAAAAGCATATGTTTCTAGTAAAACTCCCAAAGCTGCATTATTTCAGGCATTATTAGCCATTTTCATGTGTGGTGTAGGAGTTATGTTTAAATAACTGTCATATCGAGTGTTACGGTATACAGTCATATTGATTAAAACCTCATTGTTGTATTTGCAAACCATTGAAAAACAACTGTATCTAGTAAAACTCACATGTATTCAATATCACAGGCATTTTTAGACATTTTGCACGTTTGGATTAGGAATTATGTTGGAATACATTTTTATTGCTTTTTTCGCATTATCTCAGGATTCTAAGTACATTACTGTCAAATTGAGTAACAAATCAAATTTTGTTTTTGCAAACCTTACCAAATGTTTTTTTTTTTCTGGAAAACTCTCGAAGATGCATTTCTTCAGGCATTATTAGACTATTTGCATGTGTATTTTTGGAGTTATGTTTCAAAAAATGTCATTTTGAGTGTGACCAATATGAGGCCAGTAATATCTAATATTTGTATTTGTCAACCTTTCCAAAATACCTGATTCTGCTAAAACTTACATAAATTCAATATTAAAGGCTTTTTAAGACAAATTTCATATTTGGTTTTGGAGTTATGATTATAAACCTTTCATATTTAGTATGACAGTTACAGTGTTATATTGAATAAAAAAACTAACTTTTGTCTTTGCAAACCTTACAAAAGATAATTTTTCTAGTACAACTAACAAAAAACATATCTCTAGGCATTATTAGCCATTTTGCATGTGTTGTTTAGAAGTTATGTTTGAATATATTTTTATTGCTTTTTTCACATTATCTCAGGACTCTAAGACTATTATAGTCATATTGAGTAAAAAACTACTTTTTGCATTTGCAAGATTTAAAAAAGCATATGTTTCTAGTAAAACTCCCAAAGATGCATTATTTCAGGCATTATTAGCCATTTTTAATGTGTGGTGTAGGAGTTATGTTTAAATAACTGCCATATTGAGTGTTACAGTATACAGTCATATTGAGTAAAACCTCATTTTTGTATTTGCAAACCATTGAAAAACAACTGTATCTAGTAAAACTCACATGTATTCAATATCACAGGCATTTTTAGACATTTTGCACGATTGGATTAGGAATTATGTTGGAATACATTTTTATTGCTTTTTTCTTATTATCTCAGGATTCTAAGTACATTACTGTCAAATTGAGTAACAAATCAAATTTTGTTTTTGCAAACCTTACCAAATGTTTTTTTTTTCAGGAAAACTCTCGAAGATGCATTTCTTCAGGCATTATTAGACTATTTGCATGTGTATTTTTGGAGTTATGTTTCAAAAAATGTCATTTTGAGTGTGACCAATATGAGGCCAGTAAAATCTAATATTTGTATTTGTCAACCTTTCCAAAATACCTGATTCTGCTAAAACTTACATAAATTCAATATTAAAGGCTTTTTAAGACAAATTTCATATTTGGTTTTGGAGTTATGATTATAAACCTTTTATATTTAGTATGACAGTTACAGTGTTATATTGAATAAAAAAACTAACTTGTGTCTTTGCAAACCTTACAAAACATCATTTTTCTAGTAAAACTAACAAAAAACTTATCTCTAGGCATTATTAGCCATTTTGCATGTGTTGTTTAGAAGTTATGTTTGAATACATTTTTATGCTTTTTTCGCATTATCTCAGGATTGTAAGACTATTATAGTCACATTGAGTAAAAAACTACTTTTTGCATTTGCAAGATTTAAAAAAGCATATGTTTCTAGTAAAACTCCCAAAGATGCATTATTTCAGGCATTATTAGCCATTTTTAATGTGTGGTGTAGGAGTTATGTTTAAATAACTGCCATATTGAGTGTTACAGTATACAGTCATATTGAGTAAAACCTCATTTTTGTATTTGCAAACCATTGAAAAACAACTGTATCTAGTAAAACTCACATGTATTCAAATACACAGGCATTTTTAGACATTTTGCACGATTGGATTAGGAATTATGTTGGAATACATTTTTATTGCTTTTTTCTTATTATCTCAGGATTCTAAGTACATTACTGTCAAATTGAGTAACAAATCAAATTTTGTTTTTGCAAACCTTACCAAATGTTTTTTTTTTTCAGGAAAACTCTCGAAGATGCATTTCTTCAGGCATTATTAGACTATTTGCATGTGTATTTTTGGAGTTATGTTTCAAAAAAGTGTCATTTTGAGTGTGACCAATATGAGGCCAGTAAAATCTAATATTTGTATTTGTCAACCTTTCCAAAATACCTGATTCTGCTAAACTTACATAAATTTGGTTTTGGAGTTATGATTATAAACCTTTTATATTTAGTATGACAGTTACAGTGTTATATTGAATAAAAAAACTAACTTGTGTCTTTGCAAACCTTACAAAAGATCATTTTTCTAGTAAAACTAACAAAAACTTATCTCTAGGCATTATTAGCCATTTTGCATGTGTTGTTTAGAAGTTATGTTTGAATACATCTGTATTGCTTTTTTCGCATTATCTCAGGATTCTAAGACTATTATAGTCATATTGAGTAAAAAACTACTTTTTGCATTTGCAACATTTAAAAAAGCATATGTTTCTAGTAAAACTCCCAAAGATGCATTATTTCAGGCAGTATTAGCCATTTTTAATGTGTGGTGTAGGAGTTATGTTTAAATAACTGTCATTTTGAGTGTTACAGTATACAGTCATATTGATTAAAACCTCATTTTTGTATTTGCAAACCATAGAAAAACAACTGTATCTAGTAAAACTCACATGTATTCAATATCACAGGCATTTTTAGACATTTTGCACGTTTGGATTAGGAATTATGTTGGAATAAATTTTTATTGCTTTTTTCGCATTATCTCAGGATTTTAAGTACATCACTGTCAAATTGAATAACAAATCAAATTTTGTTTTTGCAAACCTTACCAAATGTTTTTTTTTTCAGGAAAACTCTCGAAGATGCATTTCTTCAGGCATTATTAGCCATTTTTAATGTGTGGTGTAGGAGTTATGTTTAAATAACTGCCATATTGAGTGTTACAGTATACAGTCATATTGAGTAAAACCTCATTTTTGTATTTGCAAACCATTGAAAAACAACTGTATCTAGTAAAACTCACATGTATTCAATATCACAAGCATTTCTAGACATTTTGCACGATTGGATTAGGAATTATGTTGGAATACATTTTTATTGCTTTTTTCGCATTATCTCAGGATTCTAAGTACATTACTGTCAAATTGAGTAACAAATCAAATTTTGTTTTTGCAAACCTTACCAAATGTTTTTTTTTTCAGGAAAACTCTCGAAGATGCATTTCTTCAGGCATTATTAGACTATTTGCATGTGTATTTTTGGAGTTATGTTTCAAAAAATGTCATTTTGAGTGTGACCAATATGAGGCCAGTAAAATCTAATATTTGTATTTGTCAACCTTTCCAAAATACCTGATTCTGCTAAAACTTACATAAATTCAATATTAAAGGCTTTTTAAGACAAATTTCATATTTGGTTTTGGAGTTATGATTATAAACCTTTCATATTTAGTATGACAGTTACAGTGTTATATTGAATAAAAAAACTAACTTGTGTCTTTGCAAACCTTACAAAAGATCATTGTTCTAGTAAAACTAACAAAAAACTTATCTCTAGGCATTATTAGCCATTTTGCATGTGTTGTTTAGAAGTTATGTTTGAATACATCTGTATTGCTTTTTTCGCATTATCTCAGGATTCTAAGACTATTATAGTCATATTGAGTAAAAAAATACTTTTTGCATTTGCAACATTTAAAAAAGCATATGTTTCTAGTAAAACTCCCAAAGATGCATTATTTCAGGCAGTATTAGCCATTTTTAATGTGTGGTGTAGGAGTTATGTTTAAATAACTGTCATTTTGAGTGATACAGTATACAGTCATATTGATTAAAACCTCATTTTTGTATTTGCAAACCATAGAAAAACAACTGTATCTAGTAAAACTCACATGTATTCAATATCACAGGCATTTTTAGACATTTTGCACGTTTGGATTAGGAATTATGTTGGAATAAATTTTTATTGCTTTTTTCGCATTATCTCAGGATTCTAAGTACATTACTGTCAAATTGAATAACAAATCAAATTTTGTTTTTGCAAACCTTACCAAATGTTTTTTTTTTCAGGAAAACTCTCGAAGATGCATTTCTTCAGGCATTATTAGACATTTTGCATGTGTATTTTTGGGGTTATGTTTCAAAAACTGTCATTTTGAGTGTGACCAATATGAGGCCAGTAAAATCTAATATTTGTATTTGTGATTCTTTCCAAAATACCTGATTCTGCTAAAACACATAAATTCAACATTAAAGGCTTTTTAAGACAAATTTCATATTTGGTTTTGGAGTTATGATTATAAACCTTTCATATTTAGTATGACAGTTACAGTGTTATATTGAATAAAAAAACTAACTTGTGTCTTTGCAAACCTTACAAAAGATAATTTTTCTAGTACAACCAACAAAAAAACATATCTCTAGGCAGTATTAGCCATTTTGCATGTGTTGTTTAGAAGTTATGTTTGAATACATTTTTATTGCTTTTTTCGCATTATCTCAGGATTGTAAGACTATTATAGTCACATTGAGTAAAAAACTACTTTTTGCATTTGCAACATTTAAAAAAGCATATGTTTCTAGTAAAACTCCCAAAGCTGCATTATTTCAGGCATTATTAGCCATTTTTCATGTGTGGTGTAGGAGTTATGTTTAAATAACTGTCATATTGAGTGTTACAGTATACAGTCATATTGATTAAAACCTCATTGTTGTATTTGCAAACCATTGAAAAACAACTGTATCTAGTAAAACTCACATGTATTCAATATCACAGGCATTTTTAGACATTTTGCACGTTTGGATTAGGAATTATGTTGGAATACATTTTTATTGCTTTTTTCGCATTATCTCAGGATTCTAAGTACATTACTGTCAAATTGAGTAACAAATCAAATTTTGTTTTTGCAAACCTTACCAAATGTTTTTTTTTCTGGAAAACTCTCGAAGATGCATTTCTTCAGGCATTATTAGACTATTTGCATGTGTATTTTTGGAGTTATGTTTCAAAAAATGTCATTTTGAGTGTGACCAATATGATGCCAGTAATATCTAATATTTGTATTTGTCAACCTTTCCAAAATACCTGATTCTGCTAAAACTTACATAAATTCAATATTAAAGGCTTTTTAAGACAAATTTCATATTTGGTTTTGGAGTTATGATTATAAACCTTTCATATTTAGTATGACAGTTACAGTGTTATATTGAATAAAAAAACTAACTTTTGTCTTTGCAAACCTTACAAAAGATAATTTTTCTAGTACAACTAACAAAAAACATATCTCTAGGCATTATTAGCCATTTTGCATGTGTTGTTTAGAAGTTATGTTTGAATATATTTGTATTGCTTTTTTCACATTATCTCAGGACTCTAAGACTATTATAGTCATATTGAGTAAAAAACTACTTTTTGCATTTGCAAGATTTAAAAAAGCATATGTTTCTAGTAAAACTCCCAAAGATGCATTATTTCAGGCATTATTAGCCATTTTTAATGTGTGGTGTAGGAGTTATGTTTAAATAACTGCCATATTGAGTGTTACAGTATACAGTCATATTGAGTAAAACCTCATTTTTGTATTTGCAAACCATTGAAAAACAACTGTATCTAGTAAAACTCACATGTATTCAATATCACAGGCATTTTTAGACATTTTGCACGATTGGATTAGGAATTATGTTGGAATACATTTTTATTGCTTTTTTCTTATTATCTCAGGATTCTAAGTACATTACTGTCAAATTGAGTAACAAATCAAATTTTGTTTTTGCAAACCTTACCAAATGTTTTTTTTTTCAGGAAAACTCTCGAAGATGCATTTCTTCAGGCATTATTAGACTATTTGCATGTGTATTTTTGGAGTTATGTTTCAAAAAATGTCATTTTGAGTGTGACCAATATGAGGCCAGTAAAATCTAATATTTGTATTTGTCAACCTTTCCAAAATACCTGATTCTGCTAAAACTTACATAAATTCAATATTAAAGGCTTTTTAAGACAAATTTCATATTTGGTTTTGGAGTTATGATTATAAACCTTTTATATTTAGTATGACAGTTACAGTGTTATATTGAATAAAAAAACTAACTTGTGTCTTTGCAAACCTTACAAAACATCATTTTTCTAGTAAAACTAACAAAAAACTTATCTCTAGGCATTATTAGCCATTTTGCATGTGTTGTTTAGAAGTTATGTTTGAATACATTTTTATGCTTTTTTCGCATTATCTCAGGATTGTAAGACTATTATAGTCACATTGAGTAAAAAACTACTTTTTGCATTTGCAAGATTTAAAAAAGCATATGTTTCTAGTAAAACTCCCAAAGATGCATTATTTCAGGCATTATTAGCCATTTTTAATGTGTGGTGTAGGAGTTATGTTTAAATAACTGCCATATTGAGTGTTACAGTATACAGTCATATTGAGTAAAACCTCATTTTTGTATTTGCAAACCATTGAAAAACAACTGTATCTAGTAAAACTCACATGTATTCAAATACACAGGCATTTTTAGACATTTTGCACGATTGGATTAGGAATTATGTTGGAATACATTTTTATTGCTTTTTTCTTATTATCTCAGGATTCTAAGTACATTACTGTCAAATTGAGTAACAAATCAAATTTTGTTTTTGCAAACCTTACCAAATGTTTTTTTTTTTCAGGAAAACTCTCGAAGATGCATTTCTTCAGGCATTATTAGACTATTTGCATGTGTATTTTTGGAGTTATGTTTCAAAAAAGTGTCATTTTGAGTGTGACCAATATGAGGCCAGTAAAATCTAATATTTGTATTTGTCAACCTTTCCAAAATACCTGATTCTGCTAAACTTACATAAATTTGGTTTTGGAGTTATGATTATAAACCTTTTATATTTAGTATGACAGTTACAGTGTTATATTGAATAAAAAAACTAACTTGTGTCTTTGCAAACCTTACAAAAGATAATTTTTCTAGTAAAACTAACAAAAACTTATCTCTAGGCATTATTAGCCATTTTGCATGTGTTGTTTAGAAGTTATGTTTGAATACATCTGTATTGCTTTTTTCGCATTATCTCAGGATTCTAAGACTATTATAGTCATATTGAGTAAAAAACTACTTTTTGCATTTGCAACATTTAAAAAAGCATATGTTTCTAGTAAAACTCCCAAAGATGCATTATTTCAGGCAGTATTAGCCATTTTTAATGTGTGGTGTAGGAGTTATGTTTAAATAACTGTCATTTTGAGTGTTACAGTATACAGTCATATTGATTAAAACCTCATTTTTGTATTTGCAAACCATAGAAAAACAACTGTATCTAGTAAAACTCACATGTATTCAATATCACAGGCATTTTTAGACATTTTGCACGTTTGGATTAGGAATTATGTTGGAATAAATTTTTATTGCTTTTTTCGCATTATCTCAGGATTTTAAGTACATCACTGTCAAATTGAATAACAAATCAAATTTTGTTTTTGCAAACCTTACCAAATGTTTTTTTTTTCAGGAAAACTCTCGAAGATGCATTTCTTCAGGCATTATTAGCCATTTTTAATGTGTGGTGTAGGAGTTATGTTTAAATAACTGCCATATTGAGTGTTACAGTATACAGTCATATTGAGTAAAACCTCATTTTTGTATTTGCAAACCATTGAAAAACAACTGTATCTAGTAAAACTCACATGTATTCAATATCACAAGCATTTCTAGACATTTTGCACGATTGGATTAGGAATTATGTTGGAATACATTTTTATTGCTTTTTTCGCATTATCTCAGGATTCTAAGTACATTACTGTCAAATTGAGTAACAAATCAAATTTTGTTTTTGCAAACCTTACCAAATGTTTTTTTTTTCAGGAAAACTCTCGAAGATGCATTTCTTCAGGCATTATTAGACTATTTGCATGTGTATTTTTGGAGTTATGTTTCAAAAAATGTCATTTTGAGTGTGACCAATATGAGGCCAGTAAAATCTAATATTTGTATTTGTCAACCTTTCCAAAATACCTGATTCTGCTAAAACTTACATAAATTCAATATTAAAGGCTTTTTAAGACAAATTTCATATTTGGTTTTGGAGTTATGATTATAAACCTTTCATATTTAGTATGACAGTTACAGTGTTATATTGAATAAAAAAACTAACTTGTGTCTTTGCAAACCTTACAAAAGATCATTGTTCTAGTAAAACTAACAAAAAACTTATCTCTAGGCATTATTAGCCATTTTGCATGTGTTGTTTAGAAGTTATGTTTGAATACATCTGTATTGCTTTTTTCGCATTATCTCAGGATTCTAAGACTATTATAGTCATATTGAGTAAAAAAATACTTTTTGCATTTGCAACATTTAAAAAAGCATATGTTTCTAGTAAAACTCCCAAAGATGCATTATTTCAGGCAGTATTAGCCATTTTTAATGTGTGGTGTAGGAGTTATGTTTAAATAACTGTCATTTTGAGTGATACAGTATACAGTCATATTGATTAAAACCTCATTTTTGTATTTGCAAACCATAGAAAAACAACTGTATCTAGTAAAACTCACATGTATTCAATATCACAGGCATTTTTAGACATTTTGCACGTTTGGATTAGGAATTATGTTGGAATAAATTTTTATTGCTTTTTTCGCATTATCTCAGGATTCTAAGTACATTACTGTCAAATTGAATAACAAATCAAATTTTGTTTTTGCAAACCTTACCAAATGTTTTTTTTTTCAGGAAAACTCTCGAAGATGCATTTCTTCAGGCATTATTAGACATTTTGCATGTGTATTTTTGGGGTTATGTTTCAAAAACTGTCATTTTGAGTGTGACCAATATGAGGCCAGTAAAATCTAATATTTGTATTTGTGATTCTTTCCAAAATACCTGATTCTGCTAAAACACATGAATTCAACATTAAAGGCTTTTTAAGACAAATTTCATATTTGGTTTTGGAGTTATGATTATAAACCTTTCATATTTAGTATGACAGTTACAGTGTTATATTGAATAAAAAAACTAACTTGTGTCTTTGCAAACCTTACAAAAGATAATTTTTCTAGTACAACCAACAAAAAAACATATCTCTAGGCAGTATTAGCCATTTTGCATGTGTTGTTTAGAAGTTATGTTTGAATACATTTTTATTGCTTTTTTCGCATTATCTCAGGATTGTAAGACTATTATAGTCACATTGAGTAAAAAACTACTTTTTGCATTTGCAACATTTAAAAAAGCATATGTTTCTAGTAAAACTCCCAAAGCTGCATTATTTCAGGCATTATTAGCCATTTTTCATGTGTGGTGTAGGAGTTATGTTTAAATAACTGTCATATTGAGTGTTACAGTATACAGTCATATTGATTAAAACCTCATTGTTGTATTTGCAAACCATTGAAAAACAACTGTATCTAGTAAAACTCACATGTATTCAATATCACAGGCATTTTTAGACATTTTGCACGTTTGGATTAGGAATTATGTTGGAATACATTTTTATTGCTTTTTTCGCATTATCTCAGGATTCTAAGTACATTACTGTCAAATTGAGTAACAAATCAAATTTTGTTTTTGCAAACCTTACCAAATGTTTTTTTTTCTGGAAAACTCTCGAAGATGCATTTCTTCAGGCATTATTAGACTATTTGCATGTGTATTTTTGGAGTTATGTTTCAAAAAATGTCATTTTGAGTGTGACCAATATGATGCCAGTAATATCTAATATTTGTATTTGTCAACCTTTCCAAAATACCTGATTCTGCTAAAACTTACATAAATTCAATATTAAAGGCTTTTTAAGACAAATTTAATATTTGGTTTTGGAGTTATGATTATAAACCTTTCATATTTAGTATGACAGTTACAGTGTTATATTGAATAAAAAAACTAACTTTTGTCTTTGCAAACCTTACAAAAGATAATTTTTCTAGTACAACTAACAAAAAAACATATCTCTAGGCATTATTAGCCATTTTGCATGTGTTGTTTAGAAGTTATGTTTGAATATATTTGTATTGCTTTTTTCACATTATCTCAGGACTCTAAGACTATTATAGTCATATTGAGTAAAAAACTACTTTTTGCATTTGCAAGATTTAAAAAAGCATATGTTTCTAGTAAAACTCCCAAAGATGCATTATTTCAGGCATTATTAGCCATTTTTAATGTGTGGTGTAGGAGTTATGTTTAAATAACTGCCATATTGAGTGTTACAGTATACAGTCATATTGATTAAAACCTCATTTTTGTATTTGCAAACCATAGAAAAACAACTGTATCTAGTAAAACTCACATGTATTCAATATCACAGGCATTTTTAGACATTTTGCACGTTTGGATTAGGAATTATGTTGGAATAAATTTTTATTGCTTTTTTCGCATTATCTCAGGATTTTAAGTACATCACTGTCAAATTGAATAACAAATCAAATTTTGTTTTTGCAAACCTTACCAAATGTTTTTTTTTTCAGGAAAACTCTCGAAGATGCATTTCTTCAGGCATTATTAGCCATTTTTAATGTGTGGTGTAGGAGTTATGTTTAAATAACTGCCATATTGAGTGTTACAGTATACAGTCATATTGAGTAAAACCTCATTTTTGTATTTGCAAACCATTGAAAAACAACTGTATCTAGTAAAACTCACATGTATTCAATATCACAAGCATTTCTAGACATTTTGCACGATTGGATTAGGAATTATGTTGGAATACATTTTTATTGCTTTTTTCGCATTATCTCAGGATTCTAAGTACATTACTGTCAAATTGAGTAACAAATCAAATTTTGTTTTTGCAAACCTTACCAAATGTTTTTTTTTTCAGGAAAACTCTCGAAGATGCATTTCTTCAGGCATTATTAGACTATTTGCATGTGTATTTTTGGAGTTATGTTTCAAAAAATGTCATTTTGAGTGTGACCAATATGAGGCCAGTAAAATCTAATATTTGTATTTGTCAACCTTTCCAAAATACCTGATTCTGCTAAAACTTACATAAATTCAATATTAAAGGCTTTTTAAGACAAATTTCATATTTGGTTTTGGAGTTATGATTATAAACCTTTCATATTTAGTATGACAGTTACAGTGTTATATTGAATAAAAAAACTAACTTGTGTCTTTGCAAACCTTACAAAAGATCATTGTTCTAGTAAAACTAACAAAAAACTTATCTCTAGGCATTATTAGCCATTTTGCATGTGTTGTTTAGAAGTTATGTTTGAATACATCTGTATTGCTTTTTTCGCATTATCTCAGGATTCTAAGACTATTATAGTCATATTGAGTAAAAAAATACTTTTTGCATTTGCAACATTTAAAAAAGCATATGTTTCTAGTAAAACTCCCAAAGATATATTATTTCAGGCAGTATTAGCCATTTTTAATGTGTGGTGTAGGAGTTATGTTTAAATAAATGTCATTTTGAGTGATACAGTATACAGTCATATTGATTAAAACCTCATTTTTGTATTTGCAAACCATAGAAAAACAACTGTATCTAGTAAAACTCACATGTATTCAATATCACAGGCATTTTTAGACATTTTGCACGTTTGGATTAGGAATTATGTTGGAATAAATTTTTATTGCTTTTTTCGCATTATCTCAGGATTCTAAGTACATTACTGTCAAATTGAATAACAAATCAAATTTTGTTTTTGCAAACCTTACCAAATGTTTTTTTTTTCAGGAAAACTCTCGAAGATGCATTTCTTCAGGCATTATTAGACATTTTGCATGTGTATTTTTGGGGTTATGTTTCAAAAACTGTCATTTTGAGTGTGACCAATATGAGGCCAGTAAAATCTAATATTTGTATTTGTGATTCTTTCCAAAATACCTGATTCTGCTAAAACACATAAATTCAACATTAAAGGCTTTTTAAAACAAATTTCATATTTGGTTTTGGAGTTATGATTATAAACCTTTCATATTTAGTATGACAGTTACAGTGTTATATTGAATAAAAAAACTAACTTGTGTCTTTGCAAACCTTACAAAAGATAATTTTTCTAGTACAACCAACAAAAAAACATATCTCTAGGCATTATTAGCCATTTTGCATGTGTTGTTTAGAAGTTATGTTTGAATACATTTTTATTGCTTTTTTCGCATTATCTCAGGATTGTAAGACTATTATAGTCACATTGAGTAAAAAACTACTTTTTGCATTTGCAACATTTAAAAAAGCATATGTTTCTAGTAAAACTCCCAAAGCTGCATTATTTCAGGCATTATTAGCCATTTTTCATGTGTGGTGTAGGAGTTATGTTTAAATAACTGTCATATTGAGTGTTACAGTATACAGTCATATTGATTAAAACCTCATTGTTGTATTTGCAAACCATTGAAAAACAACTGTATCTAGTAAAACTCACATGTATTCAATATCACAGGCATTTTTAGACATTTTGCACGTTTGGATTAGGAATTATGTTGGAATAAATTTTTATTGCTTTTTTCGCATTATCTCAGGATTCTAAGTACATTACTGTCAAATTGAGTAACAAATCAAATTTTGTTTTTGCAAACCTTACCAAATGTTTTTTTTTCTGGAAAACTCTCGAAGATGCATTTCTTCAGGCATTATTGGACTATTTGCATGTGTATTTTTGGAGTTATGTTTCAAAAAATGTCATTTTGAGTGTGACCAATATGATGCCAGTAATATCTAATATTTGTATTTGTCAACCTTTGCAAAATACCTGATTCTGCTAAAACTTACATAAATTCAATATTAAAGGCTTTTTAAGACAAATTTAATATTTGGTTTTGGAGTTATGATTATAAACCTTTCATATTTAGTATGACAGTTACAGTGTTATATTGAATAAAAAAACTAACTTTTGTCTTTGCAAACCTTACAAAAGATAATTTTTCTAGTACAACTAACAAAAAAACATATCTCTAGGCATTATTAGCCATTTTGCATGTGTTGTTTAGAAGTTATGTTTGAATATATTTGTATTGCTTTTTTCACATTATCTCAGGACTCTAAGACTATTATAGTCATATTGAGTAAAAAACTACTTTTTGCATTTGCAAGATTTAAAAAAGCATATGTTTCTAGTAAAACTCCCAAAGATGCATTATTTCAGGCATTATTAGCCATTTTTAATGTGTGGTGTAGGAGTTATGTTTAAATAACTGCCATATTGAGTGTTACAGTATACAGTCATATTGAGTAAAACTTCATTTTTGTATTTGCAAACCATTGAAAAACAACTGTATCTAGTAAAACTCACATGTATTCAATATCACAGGCATTTTTAGACATTTTGCACGATTGGATTAGGAATTATGTTGGAATACATTTTTATTGCTTTTTTCTTATTATCTCAGGATTCTAAGTACATTACTGTCAAATTGAGTAACAAATCAAATTTTGTTTTTGCAAACCTTACCAAATGTTTTTTTTTTCAGGAAAACTCTCGAAGATGCATTTCTTCAGGCATTATTAGACTATTTGCATGTGTATTTTTGGAGTTATGTTTCAAAAAATGTCATTTTGAGTGTGACCAATATGAGGCCAGTAAAATCTAATATTTGTATTTGTCAACCTTTCCAAAATACCTGATTCTGCTAAAACTTACATAAATTCAATATTAAAGGCTTTTTAAGACAAATTTCATATTTGGTTTTGGAGTTATGATTATAAACCTTTTATATTTAGTATGACAGTTACAGTGTTATATTGAATAAAAAAACTAACTTGTGTCTTTGCAAACCTTACAAAAGATCATTTTTCTAGTAAAACTAACAAAAAACTTATCTCTAGGCATTATTAGCCATTTTGCATGTGTTGTTTAGAAGTTATGTTTGAATACATTTTTATGCTTTTTTCGCATTATCTCAGGATTGTAAGACTATTATAGTCACATTGAGTTAAAAACTACTTTTTGCATTTGCAACATTTAAAAAAGCATATGTTTCTAGTAAAACTCCCAAAGATGCATTATTTCAGGCATTATTAGCCATTTTTCATGTGTGGTGTAGGAGTTATGTTTAAATAACTGTCATATTGAGTGTTACAGTATACAGTCATATTGATTAAAACCTCATTTTTGTATTTGCAAACCATTGAAAAACAACTGTATCTAGTAAAACTCACATGTATTCAATATCACAGGCATTTTTAGACATTTTGCACGTTTGGATTAGGAATTATGTTGGAATACATTTTTATTGCTTTTTTCGCATTATCTCAGGATTCTAAGTACATTACTGTCAAATTGAGTAACAAATCAAATTTTGTTTTTGCAAACCTTACCAAATGTTTTGTTTTCTGGAAAACTCTCGAAGATGCATTTCTTCAGGCATTATTAGACTATTTGCATGTGTATTTTTGGAGTTATGTTTCAAAAAATGTCATTTTGAGTGTGACCAATATGAGGCCAGTAAAATCTAATATTTGTATTTGTCAACCTTTCCAAAATACCTGATTCTGCTAAAACTTACATAAATTCAATATTAAAGGCTTTTTAAGACAAATTTCATATTTGGTTTTGGAGTTATGATTATAAACCTTTCATATTTAGGATGACAGTTACAGTGTTATATTGAATAAAAAAACTAACTTTTGTCTTTGCAAACCTTACAAAAGATAATTTTTCTAGTACAACTAACAAAAAAACATATCTCTAGGCATTATTAGCCATTTTGCATGTGTTGTTTAGAGGTTATGTTTGAATATATTTGTATTGCTTTTTTCACATTATCTCAGGACTCTAAGACAATTATAGTCATATTGAGTAAAAAACTACTTTTTGCATTTGCAAGATTTAAAAAAGCATATGTTTCTAGTAAAACTCCCAAAGATGCATTATTTCAGGCATTATTAGCCATTTTTAATGTGTGGTGTAGGAGTTATGTTTAAATAACTGCCATATTGAGTGTTACAGTATACAGTCATATTGAGTAAAACCTCATTTTTGTATTTGCAAACCATTGAAAAACAACTGTATCTAGTAAAACTCACATGTATTCAAATACACAGGCATTTTTAGACATTTTGCACGATTGGATTAGGAATTATGTTGGAATACATTTTTATTGCTTTTTTCTTATTATCTCAGGATTCTAAGTACATTACTGTCAAATTGAGTAACAAATCAAATTTTGTTTTTGCAAACCTTACCAAATGTTTTTTTTTTTCAGGAAAACTCTCGAAGATGCATTTCTTCAGGCATTATTAGACTATTTGCATGTGTATTTTTGGAGTTATGTTTCAAAAAAGTGTCATTTTGAGTGTGACCAATATGAGGCCAGTAAAATCTAATTTTTGTATTTGTCAACCTTTCCAAAATACCTGATTCTGCTAAAACTTACATAAATTTGGTTTTGGAGTTATGATTATAAACCTTTTATATTTAGTATGACAGTTACAGTGTTATATTGAATAAAAAAACTAACTTGTGTCTTTGCAAACCTTACAAAAGATCATTTTTCTAGTAAAACTAACAAAAAACTTATCTCTAGGCATTATTAGCCATTTTGCATGTGTTGTTTAGAAGTTATGTTTGAATACATCTGTATTGCTTTTTTCGCATTATCTCAGGATTCTAAGACTATTATAGTCATATTGAGTAAAAAACTACTTTTTGCATTTGCAACATTTAAAAAAGCATATGTTTCTAGTAAAACTCCCAAAGATGCATTATTTCAGGCAGTATTAGCCATTTTTAATGTGTGGTGTAGGAGTTATGTTTAAATAACTGTCATTTTGAGTGTTACAGTATACAGTCATATTGATTAAAACCTCATTTTTGTATTTGCAAACCATAGAAAAACAACTGTATCTAGTAAAACTCACATGTATTCAATATCACAGGCATTTTTAGACATTTTGCACGTTTGGATTAGGAATTATGTTGGAATAAATTTTTATTGCTTTTTTCGCATTATCTCAGGATTTTAAGTACATTACTGTCAAATTGAATAACAAATCAAATTTTGTTTTTGCAAACCTTACCAAATGTTTTTTTTTTCAGGAAAACTCTCGAAGATGCATTTCTTCATGCATTATTAGCCATTTTTAATGTGTGGTGTAGGAGTTATGTTTAAATAACTGCCATATTGAGTGTTACAGTATACAGTCATATTGAGTAAAACCTCATTTTTGTATTTGCAAACCATTGAAAAACAACTGTATCTAGTAAAACTAACATGTATTCAATATCACAAGCATTTTTAGACATTTTGCACGATTGGATTAGGAATTATGTTGGAATACATTTTTATTGCTTTTTTCGCATTATCTCAGGATTCTAAGTACATTACTGTCAAATTGAGTAACAAATCAAATTTTGTTTTTGCAAACCTTACCAAATGTTTTTTTTTCAGGAAAACTCTCGAAGATGCATTTCTTCAGGCATTATTAGACTATTTGCATGTGTATTTTTGGAGTTATGTTTCAAAAAATGTCATTTTGAGTGTGACCAATATGAGGCCAGTAAAATCTAATATTTGTATTTGTCAACCTTTCCAAAATACCTGATTCTGCTAAAACTTACATAAATTCAATATTAAAGGCTTTTTAAGACAAATTTCATATTTGGTTTTGGAGTTATGATTATAAACCTTTCATATTTAGTATGACAATTACAGTGTTATATTGAATAAAAAAACTAACTTGTGTCTTTGCAAACCTTACAAAAGATCATTTTTCTAGTAAAACTAACAAAAAACTTATCTCTAGGCATTATTAGCCATTTTGCATGTGTTGTTTAGAAGTTATGTTTGAATACATCTGTATTGCTTTTTTCGCATTATCTCAGGATTCTAAGACTATTATAGTCATATTGAGTAAAAAAATACTTTTTGCATTTGCAACATTTAAAAAAGCATATGTTTCTAGTAAAACTCCCAAAGATGCATTATTTCAGGCAGTATTAGCCATTTTTAATGTGTGGTGTAGGAGTTATGTTTAAATAACTGTCATTTTGAGTGTTACAGTAGACAGTCATATTGATTAAAACCTCATTTTTGTATTTGCAAACCATAGAAAAACAACTGTATCTAGTAAAACTCACATGTATTCAATATCACAGGCATTTTTAGACATTTTGCACGTTTGGATTAGGAATTATGTTGGAATAAATTTTTATTGCTTTTTTCGCATTATCTCAGGATTCTAAGTACATTACTGTCAAATTGAATAACAAATCAAATTTTGTTTTTGCAAACCTTACCAAATGTTTTTTTTTTTCAGGAAAACTCTCGAAGATGCATTTCTTCAGGCATTATTAGACATTTTGCATGTGTATTTTTGGAGTTATGTTTCAAAAAATGTCATTTTGAGTGTGACTAATATGAGGCCAGTAAAATCTAATATTTGTATTTGTGATTCTTTCCAAAATACCTGATTCTGGTAGAACTTACATAAATTCAATATTAAAGGCGTTTTAAGACAAATTTCATATTTGGTTTTGGAGTTATGATTATAAACCTTTCATATTTAGTATCACAGTTACACTGTTATATTGGATAAAAAAATTAATTTGTGTCCTTGCAAACCTTACAAAAGATCATTTTTCTAGTACAACTAACAAAAAAACATATCTCTAGGCATTATTAGCCATTTTGCTTGTGTTGTTTAGAAGTTATGTTTGAATACATTTTTATTGCTTTTTCGCATTATCTCAGGACTCTAAGACTATTATTAGTCATATTGAGTAAAAAACTACTTTTTGCATTTGCAAGATTTAAAAAAGCATATGTTTCTAGTAAAACTCCCAAAGATGCATTATTTCAGGCATTATTAGCCATTTTTAATGTGTGGTGTAGGAGTTATGTTTAAATAACTGCCATATTGAGTGTTACAGTATACAGTCATATTGAGTAAAACCTCATTTTTGTATTTGCAAACCATTGAAAAACAACTGTATCTAGTAAAACTCACATGTATTCAATATCACAGGCATTTTTAGACATTTTGCACGATTGGATTAGGAATTATGTTGGAATACATTTTTATTGCTTTTTTCTTATTATCTCAGGATTCTAAGTACATTACTGTCAAATTGAGTAACAAATCAAATTTTGTTTTTGCAAACCTTACCAAATGTTTTTTTTTTCAGGAAAACTCTCGAAGATGCATTTCTTCAGGCATTATTAGACTATTTGCATGTGTATTTTTGGAGTTATGTTTCAAAAAATGTCATTTTGAGTGTGACCAATATGAGGCCAGTAAAATCTAATATTTGTATTTGTCAACCTTTCCAAAATACCTGATTCTGCTAAAACTTACATAAATTCAATATTAAAGGCTTTTTAAGACAAATTTCATATTTGGTTTTGGAGTTATGATTATAAACCTTTCATATTAAGTATGACAGTTACAGTGTTATATTGAATAAAAAAACTAACTTGTGTCTTTGCAAACCTTACAAAAGTTCATTTTTCTAGTAAAACTAACAAAAAAACGTATCTCTAGGCATTATTAGCCATTTTGCATGTGTTGTTTAGAAGTTATGTTTGAATACATTTTTATTGCTTTTTTCGCATTATCTCAGGATTCTAAGTACATTACTGTCAAATTGAGTAACAAATCAAATTTTGTTTTTGCAAACCTTACCAAATGTTTTTTTTTTTCAGGAAAACTCTTGAAGATGCATTTCTTCAGGCATTATTAGACATTTTGCTTGTGTATTTTTCGAGTTATGTTTCAAAAACTGTCATTTTGAGTGTGACCAATATGAGGCCAGTAAAATCTAATATTTGTATTTGTGATTCTTTCCAAAATATCTGATTCTAGTAGAACTTACATAAATTCAATATTAAAGGCTTTTTAAGACAAATTTCATATTTGGTTTTGGAGTTTTAATTATAAACCTTTCATATTTAGTATGACAGTTACAGTGTTATATTGAATAAAAAAACTAACTTTTGTCTTTGCAAACCTTACAAAAGATAATTTTTCTAGTACAACTAACAAAAAAACATATCTCTAGGCATTATTAGCCATTTTGCATGTGTTGTTTAGAAGTTATGTTTGAATATATTTGTATTGCTTTTTTCACATTATCTCAGGACTCTAAGACTATTATAGTCATATTGAGTAAAAAACTACTTTTTGCATTTGCAAGATTTAAAAAAGCATATGTTTCTAGTAAAACTCCCAAAGCTGCATTATTTCAGGCATTATTAGCCATTTTTAATGTGTGGTGTAGGAGTTATGTTTAAATAACTGCCATATTGAGTGTTACAGTGTACAGTCATATTGATTAAAACCTCATTTTTGTATTTGCAAACCATAGAAAAACAACTGTATCTAGTAAAACTCACATGTATTCAATATCACAGGCATTTTTAGACATTTTGCACGATTGGATTAGGAATTATGTTGGAATACATTTTTATTGCTTTTTTCTTATTATCTCAGGATTCTAAGTACATTACTGTCAAATTGAGTAACAAATCAAATTTTGTTTTTGCAAACCTTACCAAATGTTTTTTTTTTCAGGAAAACTCTCGAAGATGCATTTCTTCAGGCATTATTAGACTATTTGCATGTGTATTTTTGGAGTTATGTTTCAAAAAATGTCATTTTGAGTGTGACCAATATGAGGCCAGTAAAATCTAATATTTGTATTTGTCAACCTTTCCAAAATACCTGATTCTGCTAAAACTTACATAAATTCAATATTAAAGGCTTTTTAAGACAAATTTCATATTTGGTTTTGGAGTTATGATTATAAACCTTTCATATTTAGTATGAAAGTTACACTGTTATTGTGAATAAAAAAACTAACTTGTGTCTATGCAAACCTTACTAAAGATCATTCTTCTAGTAAAACTAACAAAAAAACATATCTCTAGGCATTATTAGCCATTTTGCATGTGTTGTTTAGAAGTTATGTTTGAATACATTTTTATTGCTTTTTTCGCATTATCTCAGGATTCTAAGAACATTACTGTCAAATTGAGTAACAAATCAAATTTTGTTTTTGCAAACCTTACCAAATGTTTTTTTTTTCTGGAAAACTCTCGAAGATGCATTTCTTCAGGCATTATTAGACTATTTGCATGTGTATTTTTGGAGTTATGTTTCAAAAACTGTCATTTTGAGTGTGACCAATATGAGGCCAGTAAAATCTAATATTTGTATTTGTGATTCTTTCCAAAATACCTGATTCTGGTAAAACTTACATAAACTCAATAATAAAGGCTTTTTAAGACAAATTTCATATTTGGTTTTGGAGTTATGATTATAAACCTTTCATATTTAGTATGACAGTTACAGTGTTATATTGAATAAAAAAACTAACTTGTGTCTTTGCAAACCTAACAAAAGATCATTTTTCTAGTAAAACTAACAAAAAAACATATCTCTAGGCATTATTAGCCATTTTGCATGTTTTTTTTAGAAGTTAAGTTTGAATACATTTTTATTGCTTTTTTCGCATTATCTCAGGATTGTAAGACTATTATAGTCACATTGAGTAAAAAAACTACTTTTTGCATTTGCAACATTTAAAAAAGCATATGTTTCTAGTAAAACTCCCAAAGATGCATTATTTCAGGCATTATTAGCCATTTTTAATGTGTGGTGTAGGATTTATGTTTAAATAACTGTCATATTGAGTGTTACAGTATACAGTCATATTGATTAAAACCTCATTTTTGTATTTGCAAACCATTAAAAAACAACTGTATCTAGTAAAACTCACATGTATTCAATATCACAGGCATTTTTAGACATTTTGCACGTTTGGATTAGGAATTATGTTGGAATACATTTTTATTGCTTTTTTCGCATTATCTCAGGATTCTAAGTACATTACTGTCAAATTGAGTAACAAATCAAATTTTGTTTTTGCAAACCTTACCAAATGTTTTTTTTTCTGGAAAACTCTCGAAGATGCATTTCTTCAGGCATTATTAGACTATTTGCATGTGTATTTTTGGAGTTTTGTTTCAAAAAATGTCATTTTGAGTGTGACCAATATGAGGCCAGTAAAATCTAATATTTGTATTTGTCAACCTTTCCAAAATACCTGATTCTGCTAAAACTTACATACATTCAATATTAAAGGCTTTTTAAGACAAATTTCATATTTGGTTTTGGAGTTATGATTATAAACCTTTCATATTTAGTATGACAGT
Source organism: Nerophis ophidion (assembly GCF_033978795.1). Taxonomy (NCBI): domain Eukaryota; kingdom Metazoa; phylum Chordata; class Actinopteri; order Syngnathiformes; family Syngnathidae; genus Nerophis; species Nerophis ophidion. The sequence goes on along the minus strand of NW_026907171.1, from coordinate 9,452 downwards.
TACAGTGTTATATTGAATAAAAAAACTAACTTGTGTCTTTGAAAACCTTACAAAAGATCATTTTTCTAGTACAACTAACAAAAAACATATCTCTAGGCATTATTAGCCATTTTGCATGTGTTGTTAAGAAGTTATGTTTGAATATATTTATATTGCTTTTTTCACATTATCTCAGGACTCTAAGACTATTATAGTCATATTGAGTAAAAAACTACTTTTTGCATTTGCAAGATTTAAAAAAGCATATGTTTCTAATAAAACTCCCAAAGATGCATTATTTCAGGCATTATTAGCCATTTTTAATGTGTGGTGTAGGAGTTATGTTTAAATAACTGCCATATTGAGTGTTAAAGTATACAGTCATATTGAGTAAAACCTCATTTTTGTATTTGCAAACCATTGAAAAACAACTGTATCTAGTAAAACTCACATGTATTCAATATCACAGGCATTTTTAGACATTTTGCACGATTGGATTAGGAATTATGTTGGAATACATTTTTATTGCTTTTTTCGCATTATCTCAGGATTCTAAGTACATTACTGTCAAATTGAGTAACAAATCAAATTTTGTTTTTGCAAACCTTACCAAATGTTTTTTTTTTTCAGGAAAACTCTCGAAGATGCATTTCTTCAGGCATTATTAGACATTTTGCATGTGTATTTTTGGAGTTATGTTTCAAAAAATGTCATTTTGAGTGTGACTAATATGAGGCCAGTAAAATCTAATATTTGTATTTGTGATTCTTTCCAAAATACCTGATTCTGGTAGAACTTACATAAATTCAATATTAAAGGCTTTTTAAGACAAATTTCATATTTGGTTTTGGAGTTATGATTATAAACCTTTCATATTTAGTATGACAGTTACACTGTTATATTGGATAAAAAAAATTAATTTGTGTCCTTGCAAACCTTACAAAAGATCATTTTTCTAGTACAACTAACAAAAAAACATATCTCTAGGCATTATTAGCCATTTTGCTTGTGTTGTTTAGAAGTTATGTTTGAATACATTTTTATTGCTTTTTCGCATTATCTCAGGATTCTAAGACTATTATAATCATATTGAGTAAAAAACTACTTTTTGCATTTGCAAGATTTAAAAAAGCATATGTTTCTAGTAAAACTCCCAAAGATGCATTATTTCAGGCATTATTAGCCATTTTTAATATGTGGTGTAGGAGTTATGTTTAAATAACTGTCATATTGAGTGTTACAGTATACAGTCATATTGAGTAAAACCTCATTTTTGTATTTGCAAACCACTGAAAAACAACTGTATCTAGTAAAACTCACATGTATTCAATATCACAGGCATTTTTAGACATTTTGCACATTTGGATTAGGAATTATGTTGGAATACATTTTTATTGCTTTTTTCGCATTATCTCAGGATTCTAAGTACATTACTGTCAAATTGAGTAACAAATCAAATTTTGTTTTTGCAAACCTTACCAAATGTTTTTTTTCTGGAAAACTCTCGAAGATGCATTTCTTCAGGCATTATTAGACTATTTGCATGTGTATTTTTGGAGTTATGTTTCAAAAAATGTTATTTTGAATGTGACCAATATGAGGCCAGTAAAATCTAATATTTGTATTTGTCAACCTTTCCAAAATACCTGATTCTGCTAAAACTTACATAAATTCAATATTAAAGGCTTTTAAAGACAAATTTCATATTTGGTTTTGGAGTTATGATTATAAACCTTTCGTATGACAGTTACACTGTTATATTGAATAAAAAAACTAACTTGTGTCTTTGCAAACCTTACAAAAGATCATTTTTCTAGTAAAACTAACAAAAAAACATATCTCTGGGCATTATTAGCCATTTTGCATGTGTTGTTTAGAAGTTATGTTTGAATACATTTTTATTGCTTTTTTCGCGTTATCTCAGGATTCTAAGACTATTATAGTCATATTGAGTAAAAAACTACTTTTTGCATTTGCAACATTTAAAAAAGCATATGTTTCGAGTAAAACTCCCAAAGATGCATTATTTCAGGCATTATTAGCCATTTTTCATGTGTGGTGTAGGAATTGTGTTTAAATAACTGTCATATTGAGTGTTACAGTGTACAGTCACATTGAGTAAAACCTCATTTTTGTATTTGCAAACCATAGAAAAACAACTGTATCTAGTAAAGCTCACATGTATTCAATATCACAGGCATTTTTAGACATTTTGCACGTTTGGATTAGGAATTATGTTGGAATACATTTTTATTGCTTTTTTCGCATTATCTCAGGATTCTAAGTACATTACTGTCAAATTGAGTAACAAATCAAATTTTGTTTTTGCAAACCTTACCAAATGTTTTTTTTCTGGAAAACTGTCGAAGATGCATTTCTTCAGGCATTATTAGACATTTTGCATGTGTATTTTTGGAGTTATGTTTCAAAAAATGTCATCTTGAGTGTGATCAATATGAGGCCAGTAAAATCTAATATTTGTATTTGTTAACCTTTCCAAAATACCTGATTCTGCTAAAACTTACATACATTCAATATTAAAGGCTTTTTAAGACAAATTTCATATTTGGTTTTGGAGTTATGATTATAAACCTTTCATATTTAGTATGACAGTTACACTGTTATATTGGATAAAAAAATTAATTTGTGTCCTTGCAAACCTTACAAAAGATCATTTTTCTAGTACAACTAACAAAAAAACATATCTCTAGGCATTATTAGCCATTTTGCTTGTGTTGTTTAGAAGTTATGTTTGAATACATTTTTATTGCTTTTTCGCATTATCTCAGGATTCTAAGACTATTATAATCATATTGAGTAAAAAACTACTTTTTGCATTTGCAAGATTTAAAAAAGCATATGTTTCTAGTAAAACTCCCAAAGATGCATTATTTCAGGCATTATTAGCCATTTTTAATGTGTGGTGTAGGAGTTATGTTTAAATAACTGCCATATTGAGTGTTAAAGTATACAGTCATATTGAGTAAAACCTCATTTTTGTATTTGCAAACCATTGAAAAACAACTGTATCTAGTAAAACTCACATGTATTCAATATCACAGGCATTTTTAGACATTTTGCACGATTGGATTAGGAATTATGTTGGAATACATTTTTATTGCTTTTTTCTTATTATCTCAGGATTCTAAGTACATTACTGTCAAATTGAGTAACAAATCAAATTTTGTTTTTGCAAACCTTACCAAATGTTTTTTTTTTCAGGAAAACTCTCGAAGATGCATTTCTTCAGGCATTATTAGACTATTTGCATGTGTATTTTTGGAGTTATGTTTCAAAAAATGTCATTTTGAGTGTGACCAATATGAGGCCAGTAAAATCTAATATTTGTATTTGTCAACCTTTCCAAAATACCTGATTCTGCTAAAACTTACATAAATTCAATATTAAAGGCTTTTTAAGACAAATTTCATATTTGGTTTTGGAGTTATGATTATAAACCTTTCATATTAAGTATGACAGTTACAGTGTTATATTGAATAAAAAAACTAACTTGTGTCTTTGCAAACCTTACAAAAGTTCATTTTTCTAGTAAAACTAACAAAAAAACGTATCTCTAGGCATTATTAGCCATTTTGCATGTGTTGTTTAGAAGTTATGTTTGAATACATTTTTATTGCTTTTTTCGCATTATCTCAGGATTCTAAGTACATTACTGTCAAATTGAGTAACAAATCAAATTTTGTTTTTGCAAACCTTACCAAATGTTTTTTTTTTTTTCAGGAAAACTCTTGAAGATGCATTTCTTCAGGCATTATTAGACATTTTGCTTGTGTATTTTTCGAGTTATGTTTTCAAAAACTGTCATTTTGAGTGTGACCAATATGAGGCCAGTAAAATCTAATATTTGTATTTGTGATTCTTTCCAAAATATCTGATTCCTAGTAGAACTTACATAAATTCAATATTAAAGGGCTTTTTAAGACAAATTTCATATTTGGTTTTGGAGTTTTAATTATAAACCTTTCATATTTAGTATGACAGTTACAGTGTTATATTGAATAAAAAAAACTAACTTTTGTCCTTTGCAAACCTTACAAAAGATAATTTTTCTAGTACAACTAACAAAAAAACATATCTCTAGGCATTATTAGCCATTTTGCATGTGTTGTTTTAGAAGTTATGTTTGAATATATTTGTATTGCTTTTTTTCACATTATCTCAGGACTCTAAGACTATTATAGTCATATTGAGTAAAAAACTACTTTTTGCATTTGCAAGATTTAAAAAAGCATATGTTTCTAGTAAAACTCCCAAAGCTGCATTATTTTCAGGCATTATTAGCCATTTTTAATGTGTGGTGTAGGAGTTATGTTTAAATAACTGCCATATTGAGTGTTACAGTGTACAGTCATATTGATTAAAACCTCATTTTTGTATTTGCAAACCATAGAAAAACAACTGTATCTAGTAAAACTCACATGTATTCAATATCACAGGCATTTTTAGACATTTTGCACGATTGGATTAGGAATTATGTTGGAATACATTTTTTATTGCTTTTTTTCTTATTATCTCAGGATTCTAAGTACATTACTGTCAAATTGAGTAACAAATCAAATTTTGTTTTTGCAAACCTTACCAAATGTTTTTTTTTTTCAGGAAAACTCTCGAAGATGCATTTCTTCAGGCATTATTAGACTATTTGCATGTGTATTTTTGGAGTTATGTTTCAAAAAATGTCATTTTGAGTGTGACCAATATGAGGCCAGTAAAATCTAATATTTGTATTTGTCAACCTTTCCAAAATACCTGATTCTGCTAAAACTTACATAAATTCAATATTAAAGGCTTTTTTAAGACAAATTTCATATTTGGTTTTGGAGTTATGATTATAAACCTTTCATATTTAGTATGAAAGTTACACTGTTATTGTGAATAAAAAAACTAACTTGTGTCTATGCAAACCTTACTAAAGATCATTCTTCTAGTAAAACTAACAAAAAAACATATCTCTAGGCATTATTAGCCATTTTGCATGTGTTGTTTAGAAGTTATGTTTGAATACATTTTTATTGCTTTTTTCGCATTATCTCAGGATTCTAAGAACATTACTGTCAAATTGAGTAACAAATCAAATTTTGTTTTTGCAAACCTTACCAAATGTTTTTTTTTTTCTGGAAAACTCTCGAAGATGCATTTCTTCAGGCATTATTAGACTATTTGCATGTGTATTTTTGGAGTTATGTTTCAAAAACTGTCATTTTGAGTGTGACCAATATGAGGCCAGTAAAATCTAATATTTGTATTTGTGATTCTTTCCAAAATACCTGATTCTGGTAAAACTTACATAAACTCAATAATAAAGGCTTTTTAAGACAAATTTCATATTTGGTTTTGGAGTTATGATTATAAACCTTTCATATTTAGTATGACAGTTACAGTGTTATATTGAATAAAAAAACTAACTTGTGTCTTTGCAAACCTAACAAAAGATCATTTTTCTAGTAAAACTAACAAAAAAACATATCTCTAGGCATTATTAGCCATTTTGCATGTTTTTTTTAGAAGTTAAGTTTGAATACATTTTTATTGCTTTTTTCGCATTATCTCAGGATTGTAAGACTATTATAGTCACATTGAGTAAAAAAACTACTTTTTGCATTTGCAACATTTAAAAAAGCATATGTTTCTAGTAAAACTCCCAAAGATGCATTATTTCAGGCATTATTAGCCATTTTTAATGTGTGGTGTAGGATTTATGTTTAAATAACTGTCATATTGAGTGTTACAGTATACAGTCATATTGATTAAAACCTCATTTTTGTATTTGCAAACCATTAAAAAACAACTGTATCTAGTAAAACTCACATGTATTCAATATCACAGGCATTTTTAGACATTTTGCACGTTTGGATTAGGAATTATGTTGGAATACATTTTTATTGCTTTTTTCGCATTATCTCAGGATTCTAAGTACATTACTGTCAAATTGAGTAACAAATCAAATTTTGTTTTTGCAAACCTTACCAAATGTTTTTTTTTTCTGGAAAACTCTCGAAGATGCATTTCTTCAGGCATTATTAGACTATTTGCATGTGTATTTTTGGAGTTTTGTTTCAAAAAATGTCATTTTGAGTGTGACCAATATGAGGCCAGTAAAATCTAATATTTGTATTTGTCAACCTTTCCAAAATACCTGATTCTGCTAAAACTTACATACATTCAATATTAAAGGCTTTTTAAGACAAATTTCATATTTGGTTTTGGAGTTATGATTATAAACCTTTCATATTTAGTATGACAGTTACAGTGTTATATTGAATAAAAAAACTAACTTGTGTCTTTGAAAACCTTACAAAAGATCATTTTTCTAGTACAACTAACAAAAAACATATCTCTAGGCATTATTAGCCATTTTGCATGTGTTGTTAAGAAGTTATGTTTGAATATATTTATATTGCTTTTTTCACATTATCTCAGGACTCTAAGACTATTATAGTCATATTGAGTAAAAAACTACTTTTTGCATTTGCAAGATTTAAAAAAGCATATGTTTCTAATAAAACTCCCAAAGATGCATTATTTCAGGCATTATTAGCCATTTTTAATGTGTGGTGTAGGAGTTATGTTTAAATAACTGCCATATTGAGTGTTAAAGTATACAGTCATATTGAGTAAAACCTCATTTTTGTATTTGCAAACCATTGAAAAACAACTGTATCTAGTAAAACTCACATGTATTCAATATCACAGGCATTTTTAGACATTTTGCACGATTGGATTAGGAATTATGTTGGAATACATTTTTATTGCTTTTTTCGCATTATCTCAGGATTCTAAGTACATTACTGTCAAATTGAGTAACAAATCAAATTTTGTTTTTGCAAACCTTACCAAATGTTTTTTTTTTTCAGGAAAACTCTCGAAGATGCATTTCTTCAGGCATTATTAGACATTTTGCATGTGTATTTTTGGAGTTATGTTTCAAAAAATGTCATTTTGAGTGTGACTAATATGAGGCCAGTAAAATCTAATATTTGTATTTGTGATTCTTTCCAAAATACCTGATTCTGGTAGAACTTACATAAATTCAATATTAAAGGCTTTTTAAGACAAATTTCATATTTGGTTTTGGAGTTATGATTATAAACCTTTCATATTTAGTATGACAGTTACACTGTTATATTGGATAAAAAAATTAATTTGTGTCCTTGCAAACCTTACAAAAGATCATTTTTCTAGTACAACTAACAAAAAAACATATCTCTAGGCATTATTAGCCATTTTGCTTGTGTTGTTTAGAAGTTATGTTTGAATACATTTTTATTGCTTTTTCGCATTATCTCAGGATTCTAAGACTATTATAATCATATTGAGTAAAAAACTACTTTTTGCATTTGCAAGATTTAAAAAAGCATATGTTTCTAGTAAAACTCCCAAAGATGCATATTAGCCATTTTTAATATGTGGTGTAGGAGTTATGTTTAAATAACTGTCATATTGAGTGTTACAGTATACAGTCATATTGAGTAAAACCTCATTTTTGTATTTGCAAACCACTGAAAAACAACTGTATCTAGTAAAACTCACATGTATTCAATATCACAGGCATTTTTAGACATTTTGCACATTTGGATTAGGAATTATGTTGGAATACATTTTTATTGCTTTTTCGCATTATCTCAGGATTCTAAGTACATTACTGTCAAATTGAGTAACAAATCAAATTTTGTTTTTGCAAACCTTACCAAATGTTTTTTTTCTGGAAAACTCTCGAAGATGCATTTCTTCAGGCATTATTAGACTATTTGCATGTGTATTTTTGGAGTTATGTTTCAAAAAATGTTATTTTGAATGTGACCAATATGAGGCCAGTAAAATCTAATATTTGTATTTGTCAACCTTTCCAAAATACCTGATTCTGCTAAAACTTACATAAATTCAATATTAAAGGCTTTTAAAGACAAATTTCATATTTGGTTTTGGAGTTATGATTATAAACCTTTCGTATGACAGTTACACTGTTATATTGAATAAAAAAACTAACTTGTGTCTTTGCAAACCTTACAAAAGATCATTTTTCTAGTAAAACTAACAAAAAAACATATCTCTGGGCATTATTAGCCATTTTGCATGTGTTGTTTAGAAGTTATGTTTGAATACATTTTTATTGCTTTTTTCGCGTTATCTCAGGATTCTAAGACTATTATAGTCATATTGAGTAAAAAACTACTTTTTGCATTTGCAACATTTAAAAAAGCATATGTTTCGAGTAAAACTCCCAAAGATGCATTATTTCAGGCATTATTAGCCATTTTTCATGTGTGGTGTAGGAATTGTGTTTAAATAACTGTCATATTGAGTGTTACAGTGTACAGTCACATTGAGTAAAACCTCATTTTTGTATTTGCAAACCATAGAAAAACAACTGTATCTAGTAAAGCTCACATGTATTCAATATCACAGGCATTTTTAGACATTTTGCACGTTTGGATTAGGAATTATGTTGGAATACATTTTTATTGCTTTTTTCGCATTATCTCAGGATTCTAAGTACATTACTGTCAAATTGAGTAACAAATCAAATTTTGTTTTTGCAAACCTTACCAAATGTTTTTTTTTCTGGAAAACTGTCGAAGATGCATTTCTTCAGGCATTATTAGACATTTTGCATGTGTATTTTTGGAGTTATGTTTCAAAAAATGTCATCTTGAGTGTGATCAATATGAGGCCAGTAAAATCTAATATTTGTATTTGTTAACCTTTCCAAAATACCTGATTCTGCTAAAACTTACATACATTCAATATTAAAGGCTTTTTAAGACAAATTTCATATTTGGTTTTGGAGTTATGATTATAAACCTTTCATATTTAGTATGACAGTTACACTGTTATATTGGATAAAAAAATTAATTTGTGTCCTTGCAAACCTTACAAAAGATCATTTTTCTAGTACAACTAACAAAAAAACATATCTCTAGGCATTATTAGCCATTTTGCTTGTGTTGTTTAGAAGTTATGTTTGAATACATTTTTATTGCTTTTTCGCATTATCTCAGGATTCTAAGACTATTATAATCATATTGAGTAAAAAACTACTTTTTGCATTTGCAAGATTTAAAAAAGCATATGTTTCTAGTAAAACTCCCAAAGATGCATTATTTCAGGCATTATTAGCCATTTTTAATGTGTGGTGTAGGAGTTATGTTTAAATAACTGCCATATTGAGTGTTAAAGTATACAGTCATATTGAGTAAAACCTCATTTTTGTATTTGCAAACCATTGAAAAACAACTGTATCTAGTAAAACTCACATGTATTCAATATCACAGGCATTTTTAGACATTTTGCACGATTGGATTAGGAATTATGTTGGAATACATTTTTATTGCTTTTTTCGCATTATCTCAGGATTCTAAGTACATTACTGTCAAATTGAGTAACAAATCAAATTTTGTTTTTGCAAACCTTACCAAATGTTTTTTTTTTTTCAGGAAAACTCTCGAAGATGC